>NC_143051.1:6430000-6582500 GCF_057628025.1 Oncorhynchus mykiss | reverse complement strand
AGCCACTGCCTATCACCAAGGGAGTACCCCAAGGCTCAATCCTAGTCCCCACACTCTTCTCAATGTACATCAACAACATAGCTCAGGCAATAGGAAGCTATCTCATCCATTTATATGCAGATGTAATAGTCTTATACTCAGCTGGCGTCTCCCTGGATTTCGTGTCAAACGCTCTACTACAAAGCTTTTTTGTGTCCAGCAAGCTTTCTCTAACCTTAACCTTGTTCTAAACACCTCCAAAACAAAGGTAATGTGGTTTGGTAAGAAGAATGCCCCTCTCCCCACAGGTATGATTACTACCTCTGAGGGTTTAGAGCTTGAGGTAGTCACCTCCTACAAGTACGTGGGAGTATGGATAGATGGTACACTGTCCTTCTCTCAGCACATATCAAAACTGCACTTGGTTTCCGCTACCATAATCACTCTTTTTTTCACCCCAGCTGCCAAACAAACCCTGATTCAGATGAGCATCGTACCCATGCTAGATTACAAAGAAGTAAGGTATAGATCGACAGGTATGGTTTTTCTAGAGCCGCTAGATGTTTTTTACCGTTCGGCCATCAGATTTGCCACCAATGCTCCTTATAGGACACAGCACTGCAATCTCTACTCCTCTGTAAATTGTTCATCTCTGTATACACGTCGCAAGATCCACTGGCTGATGCTTATTTATAAAACCCTCTTAGGCCTCACTCCCTTAGGCCTCACTCTCTTAGGCCTCACTCCCTCCCTACCTGAGATATCTACTGCAGCCCTCATCCTCCACATACAACACCCATTCTGCCAGTGACATCTGCCAGTGACATTCTGTTACAGGTCCCCAAAGCACAAACATCCCTGGGTCGCTCCTCTTTTCAGTTCGCTGCAGCTAGCGACTGGAACGAGCCTAAAAAAAAAACAACTTAACTAGACAGTTTTATCTCAATCTCCTCATTGAAAGAGTCAATCATGGACACTCTTACTGAAAGTTGTGGCTGCTTCACGTGATGTATCATTGTCTTTACCTTCTTGACCTTTGTGCTGTCTGTGCCCAATAATGTTTGAATCATGTGTTGTGCTGCTACCATTTTGTACTGTTGTGTTGCTACCATGTTGTTGTCATGTTGTGTTGCTACCATGTTGTTGTCATTTTGTGTTGCTACCATGTTGTTGTCATGTTGTGTTGCTACCATGTTGTTGTCATGTTGTGTTGCTACCATTCTAGTCTTTTTGTAGTGTTGTTGTCTCTATAGTCGTGATGTGTGTTTTGTCCTATTACAATTTTTTAGCCCATAGGAATTTGTTATTAGCTGACTTGCAAAGTTAAAATATATACCCAACTCTGTCTTTCTTAATTTACATTATTTTACAGCCTATTCCTTAGGCTGTAGCAATACCCATAGGTCAGAAGTAATGCACTATATAGGGAATAGGGCTCTGGTCAGAAGTAATGCACTATATAGGGAGTCGCTGGTGCGCGATGAGACAAGGGTATCCCTACCGGCCAAACCCTCCCTTACCCGGACAACGTTAGGCCTATTGTGCATCGCCCCAGGGACCTCCCGGTTGCGGCCGGTTACAACAGAGCCTGGGAGTGAACCAAGAGTCTCTGGTGGCACAGCTGGCGCTGCAGTGCAGCGCCCTTAACCACTGCGCCACGGCCCGGGAGGCCCAGAAACAGCATTTATTAAGACATGCAGATACTTGGAGGTTAGTAAAACTTGTTACATGGGCATAAACATAAATTGTTTAGCTCGGAATCTCTGACATACAAAATGTGCTTTATCTTGAGAAAGGTTTCTATGTCTGAGCGAGTCATGTTGTATCTCGACCATGACATTGAACTAGAATGATTCATGTATCAAACACAACTTCTTCTTTCTTTTCACGACTTAATGAAAAAAAATCGAAAGAAACATTTCACAAGGAAAACAAAACATATAATAATGGCTGGTTGATCTTGATAACTTTAGTTCAGTATGACAAGGTGTCTCAGAGTAGCAATGTTGATCTGGAATACGAGGTTCCCACTGTCTATACAATGTTATTCATTAGGATTTAAAAGGCTAAATTGATCGTACATCAAATCAAATTTAACCAAAGGTATTTGTCACATGAATACAACATTGATGTTGAATACAACAGTGAAATGCTTACTTAAAAGCCCTTAACCAACAGTACAGTTTTAAGAAAATACCTATAAAAAAATTAAGAGATAAGAAAAACAAATAATTAAAGAGCAGCAGGAAATAACAATATCGGAGCGAAATGCAGGGTGTTACAGTACAGAGTCAATGTGCGGGGTCATCGGTGTCGAGGTAATTGAGGTAATATGCACATGTAGGTAGAATTATTCATGTGACTATGCATAGATAATAACAGAGTGTAGCAGCAGAGTAGAAAGGGGGAGGGCAATGCAAATAGTCTGGGTAGCCATTTGATTAGAGATTCAGGAGTCTCATGGCTTGGGGGAAGAAGCTGTTTAGAAGCCTTTTGGGCCTAGACTTGGCGGTCCGGTGCCGCTTGCCGTGTGGTAGCAGAGAGAACAGTCTATGACTAGGGTGGCTGGAGTCTTTGACAATTTTTAGGGCCTTTCTCTGACACCGCCTGGTATAGAAGTCCTGGATGGCTGGAAGCTTGGCCCTGGTGATGTACTGGGCCGCACACACTGCCCTCTGTAGTGCCTTGCGGTCATAGGCCGAGCAGTTGCCATATCAGGCAGTGATGCAACCAGTCAGGATGCTCTCGATGGTGCAGCTGTAAAACCTGTTGAGGATCTGAGGACCCATGCCAAATATTTTCAGTCTCCTTATGGGGAATAGGTTTTGTCGTGCCCTCTTCACGACTATCTTGGTGTGCTTGGACTATGTTAGTGTCATGATTGTCCTGATCAGGTCAGGTTACAGGAGACCATAACCCTACAGATTATCTCTCAAACCCAACAGAGGAGGAGAGATCTAGGGTTCTGAAAATGTGGGGGTTTTATGACCCCTCACGCCCCTGGTAAATCTTAGTCCACAGACAACATTCCTTTGTCCTGTTACTATGGAGAACCAGCCTCAGAACATTAAACATGAAATAAAGGGACTTTGGAACAATTGTTTCCGTCAGCCACAATGGTGGTCATGACGATAGATGGAATATGAAAATGAAAATTAAAGGTTAATAGATGACGTTATTACGAAAACATTGTAACGTGTTTTCCTAGTATATGCTTGATGTTTATACATTGCACGTTGTGTGGAAAATGTCCAAATCAAATTGAATGTTTTGGTAAAGATGAAATGTGAAGTTAGTTGTCTAAAATTGGATTTGAGTAAAACCTAGACCTTGCACTTAACTTGGTACGCCCAGAGAATTGCCCTAAAGGCAGTTACGACCCACTTCTGACCAGAGGGTATAAAACCTGTGTGTGAAGAGTTTACAGATTAGACTGCGTGACCCAAGCTGCAGCCGAGGTCTAAAGAGTCAACGAACCCAAAACCCAAAGAAGTTTGAAGACAAAGAAATATTTTTCTACCCAAGCTACGGATGAGTAGCTGTGTCTAAGTGGGTGAATTCAAGTCGAACCACCTAGCCTCCATCTCCCATCGAATCATGGTATCTGCACTGTTTCATTCCTACGCTGTGAGCTCTGAGCTACAGAGCTTCCTGTCCTCAGACGACCCCTTCCAGAGCATGGGTGAGGGAACAGACTCCTAAGCCAAAAGGACATCGTGAGGACGACCAGAGAGGTGCGCCGGAGAAGTGCGTCATTGAGCAGCCTGGACAGTCCACGCGGAGAATCCACGGAGACCTTCCCCACGTAATTACATCATTACATTCTGACCCATAAGAGCGCCAGTTTGGGGCAAGGCTAGGGTTAGAATAAGCATAGCTGACAAATTCACCCAAATGTATATTTTAAATCCCCATTTTTGGGTAACACGCGTCATAGTGTGTTGGCCCGTTATACTAAGTTCTAATCAATAGCCTAGAATGTGTTTTTGTGTATGTGTATCTTTTATCATCATTTTAGCTTTCTAGTAAATAAATACTCAACTAAGATTGGTGTGGTATGAACTCATTGGTGAGACCCGGGTCCGTGCAGATTCACGGGCTATACGACGTTCAGAACGAGATTGTAGAAGTAACTGATTAATTAGCGGCTGTTGTAAAATCGATATTCTGATATTCTTTGAGTTAATTTGGGAAATAGAAACTCAATAAAAACGTATTGTCCCATGGTGCCCCAGGTTAATGAGTTAATAATTGCTTGATTCAGTTAATCACGCAATTAGAAACTTTTAATAATTTGATGAGCAACAGTCGTCATATTAACTAATACAACTTCACGACATTAGTTTGTTGGTGATGTGGATGCCAAGGAACTTGAAGCTCTCAACCTGCTCCACTACAGCACTACAGGGAGAGGTTGTTGTCCTGGCACCACATGGCCAGGTCTCTGACCTCCTCCCTATAGGCTGTGTCATCGTTGTCGGTGATCAGGCCTACCCCTTGGTGTGGTGTCATCGGCAAACTTAATGATGGTGTTGTAGTCGTGCACCTGAGGAGCCCCTGTGTTGAGGCTCAGCGTGGTGGATGTGTTTGTTACCTACCCTTACCACCTGGGGGCAGCCCGTCAGGAATTCCAGGATCCAGTTGAAGAGGGAGGTGTTGAACGCTGAGCTGTAGTCAATTAATAACATTCTCTCATAGGTACTCCTTTTTTTTCTTTAATGAGTCAGACAGGAAGGATATATTCCAAATACCCGAACAGGCCCTCATCCCCGACATTCGCTGGAGAAAGAAACAGAGATTTCACAGAAAGAGATCGGGGTGCCTTGTGAGGATCAGACTATGAGTGTCTAATCTGCCTTTGCCACCAGTACTGCTAGCTAACGTTCAATCGCTGGAAAATAAATGGGACGAACTGAAAGCACGTACATGTATATCCTACAACAGGACAACAGGACACCAACAGGACTCTTGAAGCTAAGGGGCAGTATTTTTATGTTTGGAAAAATAACGTTCTCAAAGTAAATGGCCTATTTCTCAGGACCAGATGCTAGAATATGCATATAATTGACAGATTAGGATAGAAAACACTCTAACGTTTCCAAAACTGTCAAAATATTGTCTGTGAGTATAACAGAACTGATATTGCAGATGAAACCCTGAGGAAAATCAAACCAGGAAGTGGCTTCTATAAAGCTGGCTACATTGAAACTGTCAACATTGAAGCTGGCTACATTGAAGCTGGCAACATTGAAACTGTCAACATTGAAGCTGGCTACATTGAAGCTGGCAACATTGAAACTGGCAACATTGAAGCTGGCTACATTGAAGGTGGATGCACTGACGGTGTCTACCATTGTAGGTGGCTACACTGAATGTTTCTAACATTGAAGGTGGCTACATTTAAGGTAGATACCGTGTATCCATAATGGTTTAGGAAAAAGTGTAGATGAGGAAAATATTGAATAGTGAATATTCAATCATTAATTAGAGGAAATTAATACTTAAGTATGTCATAACGTGCAGGAATGAATGTCATATGTGAACATTTATTGTGGCAAAGATGGTAAATTAGCTACTGGAGATGTCTAAGGTTCAGTGTGGTGTTATCTAATGAGTTTGTGTCCACTGAGGTTAAGATATGATATGATATGTTTGCATTATGACATGCCTGAGGGGCCCATTCCTCCACTCTGCTCAAGTATATTGGGGGACGGATAGAAAGCTAATTTTCCTACACACAGTCATTAAGACAAGGTATCCCTCCAACTACTGCATCTATTCTAATTCTAATTCTAATCTCCAACCCTCTCTGTTTCTCTCCATTCTAATTTCCAATCATCTCTTTCTCGCCATTCTAATTTCCTGTCCTCTATTTTTCTCTCTATCCCTCCATTTGAATCTCCTATCCTCTCCCTTTCTCTCTATCCATCCATTCTAATCTCCCATTCTCTCGTTTTCTCTCTATCCCTCCATTCTAATCTCCTATCCTCTCTCTTTCTCTCTATCCCTCCGTTCTAGTCTCCCATCCTCTCTCTTTCTCTCTATCCATCAATTCTAATCTCCTATCCTCTCTTTTTCTCTCCATTCTAGTCTCCCATTCACTCTCTTTATCTCCATTCTAATCTCCTATCCCCTCTCTCTCTCTCTCCATTCTAATCACCTATCTTCTCTCTCTCTCTTTCTCTCCATTCTAATATCCTATCCTCGCTCTCTCTCTCCATTCTAATCACCTATCCTCTCTCTCTCTTTCCATTTTAATCTCCTATCCTCTCTCTCTCTCTCCATTCTAATCTCCTATCCCCTCTCTCTCTCTCTCCATTCTAATCACCTATCCTCTCTCTCTCTCCATTCTAATCTCCTATCCTCTCTCTCTCTTTCCATTCTAATCTCCTATCCTCTCTCTCTCTTTCCATTCTAATCACCTATCCTCTCTCTCTCTCCATTCTAACCACCTATCCTCTCTCTCTCTCTCTCTCTCCATTCTAATCTCCTATCTCTCTCTCTCTCCATTCTAATCACCTATCCTCTATCTCTCTCTCTCCATTCTAATCACCTATCCTCTCTATCTCTCTCTCTCCATTCTAATCACCTATCCTCTCACCTATCCTCTCTCTCTCTCTCTCTCCTTTCTAACCTCCTATCCTCTATTTCTCTCCATTCTAATCTCCCTTCCTCTCTCTTTCAATCAATTCTAATCTACCATCCAACCCCTAATATCCCATCCAACCCCTTTTCTCTCTCTCTCTATCTCCCTCTCCCTCTCTCCCTTTCTCTTCTCAATCTCACTGTCTATTTTTCTCCCTCACTCAAACTGCTGAGGAGGCCAAGAATAATACCCGACAAATATAAAATGTTTCTCTGCGGTAAATTGGCTGGCAATTTTCTCTGCAGTAGTCTATTACATGTTTTTTTTAAAGAGTGAAATGACTCTTATGTCGTATGAGCCTTCCGAATATAATATAATAATCAATGTTGTTTTCCAAACAACTGGTAAGGTAAGGGTTGACGTTTCGTTTTTAATTCTGACTGGTTACGGTCAGGTTTTAACCAGTCAGAATGAATGCCCTAAACGTAGGGCATTCATTTAGGGCATTCATTCTGACTGGTTAAGGTCAGGGTTAAGTTTAGGGCATTCATTCTGACTGGTTATGGTCAGGGTTAAGTTTAGGGCATTCATTCTGACTGGTTATGGTCAGGGTTAAGTTTAGGGCATTCATTCTGACTGGTTAAGGTCAGGGTTAAGTTTAGGGCATTCATTCTGACTGGTTAAGGTCAGGGTTAAGTTTAGGGCATTCATTCTGACTGGTTATGGTCAGGGTTAAGTTCAGGGCAGTCATTCTGACTGGTTAAGGTCAGGGTTAAGTTTAGGGCATTAATTCTGACTTGTTAAGGTCAGGGTTAAGTTTAGGGAATTCATTCAGACTGGTTAAGGTCGGTGTTAAGTTTAAGCATTCATTCTGACCGGTTAAGGTCAGGGTTAAGTTTAGGGCATTAATTCGGACTGGTTAAGGTCAGGGTTAAGTTTAAGCATTCATTCTGACTGGTTAAGGTCGGTGTTAAGTTTAAGCATTCATTCTGACCGGTTAAGGTCAGGGTTAAGTTTAGGGCATTAATTCGGACTGGTTAAGGTCAGGGTTAAGTTTAAGCATTCATTCTGACTGGTTAAGGTCAGGGTTAAGGCTTGGGATAGAAACCATGATACTAGGAGCCGTAGCTCGCGATTCAAGCCCTTCTTCTATCCTCGTCCACAACGCCCTAGCAAGCCGGGACGCTCACGTTGCCCTTAGTGAACCACATTGAAGGCATCTCCTGACGTCCTGGGGACCTGGATAAACATCTAATACTGCAGTGGATCTGGTGTGACCAATCTGACAATCCTGGACAGGGAGGAGGAACAAGAAAAACGGATTTACCTTCTCCTCTCCTTGTCTCATTTCATTATTTTCAATGATTTATCTATTACTGGCCAGTTAACCAAATGACAGCTTTCAGATAGGAGGGACAAAATTAATTTCCTTAGTCATTAGACTACGGATGTATGTGTGTGTCTCCATAAGTCTACCTGGTTACCATGAGAACGACGCCATGGAGGATGACATTACTGTGTCACTCTGACATCACCAGACAGTGACTCATACTCCTTGGGTTGTGTTGTTGTGTGCGTGTGTGTGTGTGTGTGTGTGTGTGTGTGTGTGTGTGTGTGTGTGTGTGTGTGTGTGTGTGTGTGTGTGTGTGTGTGTGTGTGTGTGTGTGTGTGTGGCGTGTGTGTGTGTGGTGGTGTCCTTCCGATTCGCTGCGATGCACCTACAAGACGGACAAACACAATACACCAACCCAGATCATTTCAACATCCAAGTGTTTTCATTCTATGTAACAAAAATAATTACATTGTTCTTTGTTCTAAGAGCCGTACAATATTGAAAAAAAAAAAAAAAACGGAACACAATTAATCAACGAAACACACAGAAATTCACATCAACAGCACAGACATGTTGAAGTCAACAGCAGAATTGTTGTATATTACACAACAGAGCACAAGTGGTTCCCCTGTCACAGAGTAGAATAAATAGAATTATATAGATCCGTAGTAAAGTTAGGGGCTGGTTTCTTTCTATCTTTTATATTTCTGTATCATGCATGTGATATTTCTGAATAGGTTGGTCCTCTATCTAATCTACATTCCATTGTGGTGTTGTATCTTTTTTAACAGTGTCAGTCAACCATATTAAACCAGAGTCAAACATATCTTTATCAAATATAATATATTCATTGATTTAAGTGAATAACCTATTAATGAAGTCGGAATGACATTTGTTTCCCAGGAGCCAACTAGGTCAACTAACTATCTCAAAGGAAGCAAGCATAACAAATCCTAAACCCCTATTTTAGATTTCCCCTGGGGTATCAATACAAATTACAATCAAATCCAACCACAGTCACATTCAACAGATAGCTGCAAACAAGAAACAACAGGAAGTCAGATATAATTCTCACATCTTTCCCTGCTTTGTAATTTAAATGATATACCAACCCAACTGTAATTTAAATGATATACCAACCCAACTGTAATTTAAATGACATACCAACCCAAGTGTAATTAGATGACATACCAACCCAACTGTAATTTAAATGACATACCAAAACCCAACTGTAATTAGATGACATACCAACCCAACTGTAATTTAAATGATAAACCCAACTGTAATTTAAATGACATACCAACCCAACTGTAATTTAAATGATAAACCCAACTGTAATTAGATGACATACCAACCCAACTGTAATTTAAATGATAAACCCAACTGTAATTTAAATGACATACCAACCCAACTGTAATTTAAATTATAAACCCAACTGTAATTTAAATTATGAACCCAAGTGTAATTTAAATGATAAACCCAACTGTAATTAGATGACATACCAACCCAACTGTAATTTAAATGACATACCAACCCAACTGTAATTTAAATTATAAACCCAACTGTAATTTAAATTATGAACCCAAGTGTAATTTAAATGATAAACCCAACTGTAATTTAAATGACATACCAACCCAACTGTAATTTAAATTATAAACCCAACTGTAATTTAAATTATGAACCCAAGTGTAATTTAAATGATAAACCCAACTGTAATTAGATGACATACCAACCCAACTGTAATTTAAATGATAAACCCAAGTGTAACTGAGGTGAGACGGAGGGTCCACACCAGGGATCATCAACTAGATTCAGCCGCGGTCTTATGTTTTTCTGGAGCAGATGATCGGGGGGGCCAGTAAGTAAGAATCCAAAGCAGTTATAATGTCTGACTCAAACATAGTCATTTCAAACCTTGCTTACATTTGTATACAATCACATGTCTCTCTCTCTCTCTCTCTATGCATGGGTATACTTGGGAAGAGATCAATTAAAATCAATTGGAGCTGATTTCCTGGTGTTTTTACAGTCCCCCCCCCCCCCCCCCCCCCCAAAATAGAAATAAATATAATTATTTTTTTGCTCCGAAAACTTGGGGAGCCAAATTCGTCCCTCAGACTGGCTGTTGGCAAACCCTGGTTGACACAAGGAATGTAGAAATTGGACTGCTGAGGCATCTCTGTTACACACACACTCACACACACACACTCACACTCACACTCACGCTCACACACACACACACACACACACACACACACACACACACAGGTTATTCACAAACCACTGTAGCTGTGTTGCCATTAAAGAAGTCTAGGTTAGTGTTACATGTACATTATTACAACTGTTTATATTCATACACACGGTTAATGTCATGTACATTTCATCTCATTATGACATTTGACAAAACAGGCCAGTGCTTGTCTCTCTTTGAGGGAGGGAACATTCGGATTGGCTAAAGGGGAGTGTTCCATCTTCCATCTCTTCGTCTCCTCTATCTACAGGACATTCAGATCTCTGGTGTCTAGCTATTGGACTGGAAACATAGCACACAGGCACAAACACACACACACACACACACGAACACACACACACATAAACACACACACACGCACACACACACCTCTTGCTCTTTTCTCGATTGATTTTTGATCAGAGAGGAGTTCAACAATCTCCCTCTCCTCAACCACCTGTCACATCCCTCTTTCTGCCTGACATTTGAAGAGCAGGAGGAAGAGGAGGATGAGGAAGGAAGAGGAGGATGAGAGGAAAGAGGGAGGATGGCTTTTTTCAGGCTTTTTCGGGGAAAATAAGAGAAATGTGGAGGCTTTGCCCTTTAGCGGATCCACCAGATTTCAGTTTCTTCAAACAGCCGGTAATTATCAGTGAGCTACAAGAAACTATGGCACCATACTGGCTCTATTATTGGCTCTATTGTTCTGACTGATCATCAGATGTTTCAAGTGCGGAATGTTTTGTGTAAAGCAAGACTAAACAGCCTTAAAGCATTAAATCCTTTTTGTGACGATTTTAACTATACAACTTACCACCAATCACAACATTGACTTCATTTTAAAGTCTGTTGATTTTTAAACGTTTTGTTTAAAGGTTTCTTCCTGCGACTCAAACCTTCACAGTCATTTGGAGGATGAGTATCGTAGCTACCTGCAACCATAACATAAACTGAAGTCAGCTGATGGCCAAATGTTTGTTTTGTTCCCCATCTTCATTTAACCTTTATGGTGGCATTTAAAGACAGAGACAAATGGACAGGGATAATCTTTAAAAGGGTGAAGAGACCATTACATCATCACCATTACTATCCTCCCCCATAAGAGACCATTACTATCCTCCCCCATAAGAGACCATTACTATCCTCCCCCATAAGAGACCATTACTATCCTCCTCTATAAGAGACCATTACATCATCACCATTACTATCCTCCCCCATAAGAGACCATTACTATCCTCCCCCATAAGAGACCATTACTATCCTCCCCCATAAGAGACCATTACTATCCTCCCCCATAAGAGACCATTACTATCCTCCCCCATAAGAGACCATTACTATCCTCCTCTATAAGAGACCATTACATCATCACCATTACTATCCTCCCCCATAAGAGACCATTACTATCCTCCTCTATAAGAGACCATTACATCATCACCATTACTATCCTCCCCCATAAGAGACCATTACTATCCTCCCCCATAAGAGACCATTACTATCCTCCTCTATAAGAGACCATTACATCATCACCATTACTATCCTCCCCCATAAGAGACCATTACTATCCTCCCCCATAAGAGACCATTACTATCCTCCCCCATAAGATACAATTACTATCCTCACAATTACTATCCTCCCCTATAAGAGACCACTACTATCATCACCATTACTATCCTCCCCTATAAGAGACCATTACTATCCTCCCCATTAGAGACCATTACTATCGTCCCCTATAAGAAACCACTACTATCCTCCCCATTACTATCCTCACCATTACTATCCTCCCCTATAAGATACAATTACTCTCCTCACCATTACTATCCTCCTCTATAAGAGACCATTGCTATCATCACCATTACTATCCTCCCCCATAAGAGACCATTACTATCCTCCCCTATAAGAGACCATTACTATCATCACCATTATAATGTCAGAATGTCTAAGAGAGGGGTTTAAAAAGCAGAACGTGAAGCTAAAGTGGGACTAATATATTCCCAGAAGGTTCATTCTGTACCACAGCTGTCTTTTTTGTTAGACTTTGAGCACATACACGGACGGACGCAAGCAAGCCCACACACTCTGATTTGATCAGTATGTCGTATCTGACTCGGTGAATGTTCTATTAACCCCCTGACAGCTGGGGGGATAAAGGTACAGTATATCTCTCTCTCTCTCTCTCTCTGAGGTCTGGGCAGAGGTCTGGGTGCCTTGTGAGAATTGTTTGGCGAGTGAGTAAACCACCACTACCCTCCATATTATTTGACAACGTTCAATCATTGGATATCAAACTGGACAATCTACGAGAAAGACTATCCTACCGACGGGACATTAAAAACTGTAACATCGACATTAAGAACATACAGCTGGCGGTGGGTTATACACTACATCAGCAGGACAGAACAGCAACCTCTGGTAAGACACGGGATGGCGGCCTTTGTATGTTTGTAAACAACATCTGGTGCACAATATCTAAGGAAGCCTAGAGGTTTTGCTCGCCTGAGGTAGAGTATCTCATGATAAGCTGTAGACCACACATACCACCACAGTCCGATGCCGGCTCTAAAACCATACTCAACCAGCTGTATAAAGGCCACAAGCAAACAAGAAAACGCTCATCCAGAAGTGGTGCTCCTAGTGGCCGGGGACGTTAATGCAGGCAAACTAAATCAGTTTTACCTTCTACCAGTATGTCACATGTGTAACCAGAAAAAAAAAACACTGTAGACCACCTTTACTCCACACACAGAGACACATACAAAGCTTTCCCTCAACCTCCATTTGGCAAATCTGATCATAATTCTACCCTCCTGATTCCTGCTTACAAGCAAAAACTAAAGCAGGTAGTAACAGTGACTGGCTCAATACGGAAGTGGTCAGATGACGCGAATGCTACTCAACAGGACTTTTTTGCTAGCATAGACTAGAAATAAGTTCCGGGATACATCCAATGGCATTGAGAAGTATACCACCTCAGTCACCGTCTTCATCAATAAGTGCATCGACGACCTCGTCCCCACAGTGACCGTACGTACATTTCCCAACCAGAAGCCATGGATTGCAGGCAACATCCACCCCGAGCTAAAGGCTAGAGCTTCAACTTTCTAGGAAACTAATCCGGACACTTATAAGAAATCCCGCTATGGCCTCAGACAAACCATCAAACAGGCAAAGCGTAAATACAGGATTAAGATTAAATCCGACTACACCATTTCTGACGCTTGTCACATGTGGCCAGGCTTTAAAACTACTACGGATTATATGGGAAAACCAGCCGGGAGCTGCCCAGCGAACCTACGAGAAGAGCTAAATGCTGTTCGGGACGACTGTGTGATCCCGCTCTCCATAGTCGATGTGAGCAAGACCTTTAAACAGGTCAACTTTCACAAAGCTGTGGGGCCAGACGGATTACCAGGACGTGTACTCAATGCATGTCTTCACTGACATTTCAAACTCTCCTTGGCCGAGTCTGTAATACCTACATGTTTCAAACAGACCACCATAGTCCCTGTGACCAAGATAGTGAAGGTAACCTGCCTAAATGATTACCGCCCCGTAGCACTCACATACAGTATGTAGCCATGAAGTGCTTTGAAGGGCTGGTCATGCCTCACATCAACACCATCATGCCAGAAACCTGACTATTTACAATGCACATTTATTGTGTTACCAGTTGATTCAATCGTTTGTTTTAACTTTATTTGATTTAGTAAATATTTTATTAAATATATTTCTTGATTAAGTTCTTGTAAGTAAGAATTTAACGGTAAGTTCGGCACCTGTTGTATTCGGCGCATGTGACATGTACCGTTTGATTCGATTTGATTTGATTTATCTCTCTCCCCCCACTATCTCTTTATCTCCGTCTCTCTCTTCAAAACTCTCATCAACCTTCCAAGAGTGTCTCTATTATGTCACAATGTCTGGTCCCACAACCTACCCCTCGCCATCTCTCCCTACTCCCTCACTCTACCAGTCTCGCCATCTCTCTACTCCCTCACTCTACCAGTCTCTCCATCCCCCCTACCCTGCTCTCCTCCATCTCTACTCCCTCACTCTACCAGTCTCTCCATCTCTCTCTACTCCCTCACTCTACCAGTCTCTCCATCCCCCCTACCCTGCTCTCCTCCATCTCTACTCCCTCACTCTACCAGTCTCTCCATCCCTCACTACCCTGCTCTCCTCCATCTCTACTCCCTCACTCTACCAGTCTCTCCATCCCTCACTACCCTGCTCTCCTCCATCTCTACTCCCTCACCCTACCAGTCTCTCCATCCCCCCTACCCTGCTCTCCTCCATCTCTACTCCCTCACTCTACCAGTCTCTCCATCCCTCACTACCCTGCTCTCCTCCATCTCTACTCCCTCACTCTACCAGTCTCTCCATCCCTCACTACCCTGCTCTCCTCCATCTCTACTCCCTCACTCTACCAGTCTCTCCATCCCTCACCACCCTGCTCTCCTCCATCTCTACTCCCTCACTCTACCAGTCTCTCCATCCCTCACTACCCTGCTCTCCTCCATCTCTACTCCCTCACCCTACCAGTCTCTCCATCCCCCCTACCCTGCTCTCCTCCATCTCTACTCCCTCACTCTACCAGTCTCTCCATCCCTCACTACCCTGCTCTCCTCCATCTCTACTCCCTCACTCTACCAGTCTCTCCATCCCTCACTACCCTGCTCTCCTCCATCTCTACTCCCTCACCCTACCAGTCTCTCCATCCCTCCTTACTCCCTCACTCTACCAGTCTCTCCATCCCTCACTACCCTGCTCTCCTCCATCTATACTCTCTCACCCTACCAGTCTCTCCATCCATACATCTGCAGATCCTATAGCAGAAATAGAGACTCCCCCCCTCCCCCAATATCAATTGGCAAAAATAGTACAATGAGAGGTCAAACTTGCCACCTCCCTCCTCCCTCCCTCACCTCACCCCCCCCTCCTCACTCACTCACCTCCTACCTCCCTCCTCCTCCCTCCCTCACCTCCCTCCCTCACCTCCTCCCTCACCTCCCTCCCTCCTCCCTCACCTCATCCCCCCCTCCTCACTCACCTCCTACCTCCCTCCTCCTCCCTCACCTCCTCCCTCCTCCCTCCCCTCCTCCCTCACCTCCTCCCTCCCTCACCTCATCCCCCCCTCCTCACTCACTCACCTCCTACCTCCCTCATCCTCCCTCCCTCCCTCCTTCCCTCACCTCCCTCCCTCCTCCCTCACCTCATCACTCCTCCCTCCCTCACCTCCCTCCCTCCTCCCTCACCTCCTCCCTCATCACTCCTCCCTCCCTCCCTCTCCTCCCTCCTCCTCCCTCCCTCACCTCCTCCCTCCTCCTCCCTCCCTCATCTCCTCCCTCCTCCTTCCTCCCTCCCTCACCTCCTCCCTCCCTCACCACCTCCCTCCTCTATTTCTGCATGTCACACTGTAGCAGTAGGACGATGGAGGGATCACTCTTGGCTGCCTCTTTGAACTCGTCCAGCGTGATCTCATCGTTGTGATCTTTATCCATCTTGGAGAAGATCTTATCCACGCGCTGCTGGGGAGTCAGCCCATCCTCGTTCATACGCATCATTATCACAGTGCCAACCATCTTGTAGATTGCCTGAGAGAGAGAGAGAGAGAGAGAGAGAGAGAGAGAGAGAGAGAGAGAGAGAGAGAGAGAGAGAGAGAGAGAGAGAGAGAGAGAGAGAGAGAGAGAGAGAGAGAGAGAGAGAGAGAGAGAGAGAGAGAGAGAGAGAGAGAGAGAGAGAGAGAGAGAGAGAGAGTTCAGTAAAGATGGAATGGGGCATTCGCTGGAGCAATATGGACACAAAGTAAGTTGTCATAGACACACACACACACACACACAGTAAATGCACTCACACACACACAAATGGACGCACACACATGCATACACACAAGTATGGAGACAAGCACACTCAAAGACACACAGAAACACACAGAAAAACACAGACCTCTATGATCTCCAGCATCTCCATGCGTGTGATCTTGCCGTCTCCGTCTAAGTCGTACATGTTGAAGGCCCAGTTGAGTTTCTGCTCAAAGGTCCCCCTAGAGGTGATGGAAAGAACTGGCAAATAGAAATACACAGGTGTGTGTGTGTGTGCGTGTGTGTGTGTGTGTGTGTGTGTGTGTGTGTGTGTGTGTGTGTGTGTGTGTGTGTGTGTGTGTGTGTGTGTGTGAGTGAGTGTGTGACTGAGTGTGTGAGTGAGTGAGTGAGTGTGTGAGTGAGTGAGTGAGTGAGTGTGTGTGTGACTGAGTGAGTGTGTGAGTGAGTGAGTGAGTGTGTGTGTGACTGAGTGTGTGTGTGTGTGTGTGTGTGTGTGTGAGTGAGTGTGTGAGTGACTGAGTGAGTGAGTGACTGAGTGTGTGACTAAGTGTGTGAGTGAGTGTGTGAGTGAGTGCGTGACTGAGTGTGTGTGTGAGTGTGTGCGCACCCGTGTACCTCGAGGTGATTGACAGAGCACAGATAAACTCCCGGAAGTCGATGGTCCCGTCCCCATTCTTATCGAAGGTCCGGAAGGCGTGCTGGGCGAACTTAGACGCGTCGCCGTACGGAAAGAACTGCATGAGAGAAAAATACAAAAATAAATGTGACACACTGTTGGTCACTGGAAGGCTATTCAAATAGACTTAGTCCCAAATGGCACCGTGGGCGAAGATAATGTCCTTACATAGGTAATAGAGGTCCATTTGGAACGCAGATATGAATGGATGATGTTGCACATTCTAAACCAACCCCCCAAAAATCCCTCTACTCCAAATGACTTTCTTCCTTTAGATAGTTTGCTTTGAGTATGACAGCGGGAACACTTTAGGAAAGCCATCTACCACTAACCTCCATCGTTTCTCTTGCCCCCCCCCCACCACCACCCCACCAATTCACTGGTATTTCCTATTCAACCCACTTGTCCCCCCTCTCTCCCTACGAATAATCACCATCTGTTTCCTTCCTCATCCCCCCCTCTCCTCTCTTCCCTCTCTTCCTCACCTTGATATATAGTGGTTGGAACTCTATATTCAATATACCAGTGGGACAGTCTTTAAGTCCCTCCCTCCCTCCCTCACCTTCACAAAGAGTTGTTGGAACTCCTCTAGGTTCAGTATACCAGTGGGACAGTCTTTAAGTCCCTCCCTCCCTCCCTCACCTTCACATATAGCTGTTGGAACTCCTCTAGGTTCAGTATACCAGTGGGACAGTCTTTGAGGAAGCCTTTGTACCACTGCTTGAGCTCAGCCTCGTTGAACTCAGTACTCTTGGTGAGGTCATCCAGAACCTCTGGTGCCAGCTTACTGTTTCCTTTCCCCATCACAAAGTCTCCTCTCTGGAGAAATAAACAAGAGACACAACGAATCAAATCAATGATTTAAACAATCAATGTTAACGCGTCCTTTAGAGGATCCTTATTGCGTAAGTCATTACTGTTATGGGATTTTTATGAATAATGACTAAATTATGTATACATTTAACTTAGAACTATAACTAAACAGAATACTACTATGTTACTGTATGGATGTATGAATCTTATTATAATCATAATACTGAAAATAGTAGTTTCAGTCAAGAATTAGAACAAGGACTTTCTGTTCCTTGTTAGAAACTAAAGGAGCTATCGTCAGACCGGCTGGAATGCTGTGTTCCTTATTCTGTCCCCACCCAGGGAGGGGAGAGACCTTGGGCTTGTAGTAGATTGTTTAACAGGTGGCAGACAATGTGGGAAGGTTTGTGAACTATACTGCCATTGTATCTGAGAGGAGGAGAGACATTTATGTCGAAATGTGAGGTATATAAACTAATGTACGTGGTATTATGAGCAGCGCTCTCGAGAATAAATGCTATTGGCTAATCTTGGTAGACTGGTCTCTGTCTATTTTATGCAAATAAGGATCTTACAAATTCTTAGAAACAGACAGAGTGATTTAAATTGAATTGGTTAATGAACACATATAGGAATTGTTAAATTCATTCAACAATTACACTTAACAAGTATTGGAGTTAAACTGTAACCATTCACAGTGCAATAATATCAATGTATTTGGTAGTAAATACGGTCTGTAATTACAGAAGTTTAACCACGAATGCTTGTTATCATGCATAAATACAAATAGGCAGGTTTCCACTAAATTCACCAGCTTATTGTTTTCGCTTCTTCTCAGCTGCATCCGATTCATTTAACAACTGTGACAAAGGTTGGGGTCCCTCGTGGATGCGCTGGGTGTCTGAGAGATTATGCCCAATAGACTCTAATTACTTAACCATGAATGTGCACTGTTCAAAATAAATCTCAAGTTGACGTTGTTGCTAGCACTTGCCCCACTCCAAAAATAAACCGATCCGTCTGAGTTAACTTGGTTGAGCTTTACGAAAACGGATCTAATACGAGAAATACACTATTTCAAAGCATAGCACAGCTTCTAAAAGCACCATGCAAGTGATGAACAAACGCACAAGTGTTTAAGTTTCCCTAAAGACAATGTAGTTACCCGTACAGTAGGTGGCGGCACGCATCTTTAACGTTTGTTTTGCTGAACCGCCATAATACCAGAGAAGAAGAAGAAGAATTTGTTTGTTTTCTAAGCAGTTTTGAGTTGTGTCCTATATTGACAGTGAAATGTGGCTAGCAAGTGATAAATGAACGCAGGAGTACACCACAGAGGACATGTAATATCTGCAGAAATAAAATGTTATTACTAGCTGTTACACAGGATATAGCAACTTCTATTTAACTTCTTAGACCTATTGCTCATTAACAAGTGACAATACCTACAAACAGTAGATGAGCTTCGACTTTAGTCAACTTCTTTTTGCAACATGTAAAAATACCTAAAAATATATTACAAAATCATTAGGATTTTTTTATTGTTAGATTGATAATTAGATTCAATTTAATATAGATATAAAATACAAATAAGTATTCTCCTGGTGACTCAAATCTGTAGTCTATAGTATGGTGAGTAGCCTAGACAGTATAGACTAGTGAATAGCCTAGATAGTAGAGACTAGTGAGTAGCCTAGATAGTATAGACTAGTGAGTAGCCTAGATAGTAGAGACTAGTGAGTAGCCTAGATAGTATAGACTAGTGAGTAGCCTAGGTAGTATAGACTAGTGAGTAGCCTAGATAGTAGAGACTAGTGAGTAGCCTAGATAGTAGAGACTAGTGAGTAGCCTAGATAGTATAGACTAGTGAGTAGCCTAGATAGTAGAGACTAGTGAGTAGCCTAGATAGTAGAGACTAGTGAGTAGCCTAGATAGTAGAGACTAGTGAGTAGCTTAGATAGTAGAGACTAGTGAGTAGCCTAGATAGTAGAGACTAGTGAGTAGCCTAGATAGTATAGACTAGTGAGTAGCCTAGATAGTAGAGACTAGTGAGTAGCCTAGATAGTAGAGACTAGTGAGTAGCGTAGATAGTATAGACTAGTGAGTAGCCTAGATAGTAGAGACTAGTGAGTAGCCTAGATAGTAGAGACTAGTGAGTAGCCTAGATAGTAGAGACTAGTGAGTAGCTTAGATAGTAGAGACTAGTGAGTAGCCTAGATAGTATAGACTAGTGAGTAGCCTAGATAGTAGAGACTAGTGAGTAGCCTAGATAGTAGAGACTAGTGAGTAGCCTAGATAGTAGAGACTAGTGAGTAGCCTAGATAGTATAGACTAGTGAGTAGCCTAGATAGTAGAGACTAGTGAGTAGCCTAGATAGTATAGACTAGTGAGTAGCCTAGATAGTAGAGACTAGTGAGTAGCTTAGATAGTAGAGACTAGTGAGTAGCCTAGATAGTAGAGACTAGTGAGTAGCCTAGATAGTATAGACTAGTGAGTAGCCTAGATAGTAGAGACTAGTGAGTAGCCTAGATAGTAGAGACTAGTGAGTAGCGTAGATAGTATAGACTAGTGAGTAGCCTAGATAGTAGAGACTAGTGAGTAGCCTAGATAGTAGAGACTAGTGAGTAGCCTAGATAGTAGAGACTAGTGAGTAGCTTAGATAGTAGAGACTAGTGAGTAGCCTAGATAGTATAGACTAGTGAGTAGCCTAGATAGTAGAGACTAGTGAGTAGAATTGGTAGCTAATTTAGAAAAACGGTATTGTCTATTTCAAGTAACAATAGAAATCAACAACTCTGTCTCTGTCTACAGTTCTACAGTTATACAGTTCTATAGTTCTACAGTTCTACAGTTCTATAGTTCTACAGTTCTACAGTTCTACAGTTCTATAGTTCTACAGTTCTACAGTTCTACAGTTCTATAGTTCTATAGTTCTACAGTTCTATAGTTCTACAGTTCTATAGTTCTACAGTTCTACAGTTCTACAGTTCTATTGTTCTACAGTTCTACAGTTCTACGGTTCTATAGTTTCTCTGTCTTCACATGTTTCTTTCTTCCATGTTGGAGTCTGAGACATTGTGGTAGAAAAGAATGTATGACAATTTAGACATTAAGTTACCCTATACTGGTTGTCATCATCATGTTGCTTTCTATAGGTTAGGCCTATAGCTTGCTAGGTCTAGCTAGCTACCTAGTTAGTTCTTGTGTTATCCAGCTAGCTATTAAAGTGCATGCTAACACCAAAGATTTTTATACCTAACCCTATATAGACCAGCCCTTGTTATTTCCAATGGGAAGCTAACGAGTCAAGTGGGCAGAGCCAAGCATGAGCTAGCAGGATCCTATTGGCACGTTCTAGCATGTATTCGTATATTTATGTTAGGGAATGCCTAGTCTGAGGTGCGCATTCGCAATAAATCAATTCGCCCTTGCACTCCTTCAAAACATTGAAAAATGTTTTGAAACTTTGGCAAAGGGAGTCCACTCTGTTTGTAAAATAATTTGGGAACAGAAATCTGTATTGAGATCAAATGTTTAATCAATGAGAAAATCATCAGAAAGTCAGCCCAGTTCCATCTCGCTCCATAGCATCTCACTGCCGGAAACTGACCTTCCTCTCCCCACCATATAAACTGACCTTCCTCTCCTCACCATATAAACTGACCTTCCTCTCCCCACCATATACACTGACCTTCCTCTCCTCACCATATACACTGACCTTCCTCTCCTCACCATATAAACTGACCTTCCTCTCCCCACCATATACACTGACCTTCCTCTCCTCACCATATAAACTGACCTTCCTCTCCTCACCATATACACTGACCTTCCTCTCCTCACCATATAAGCTGACCTTCCTCTCCTCACCATATACACTGACCTTCCTCTCCTCACCATATACACTGACCTTCCTCTCCTCACCATATACACTGACCTTCCTCTCCTCACAATATACACTGACCTTCCTCTCCTCACCATATACACTGACCTTCCTCTCCTCACCATATAAACTGACCTTCCTCTCCTCACCATATAAACTGACCTTCCTCTCCTCACCATATAAACTGACCTTCCTCTCCTCACCATATACACTGACCTTCCTCTCCTCACCATATAAACTGACCTTCCTCTCCTCACCATATACACTGACCTTCCTCTCCTCGCCATATACACTGACCTTCCTCTCCTCACCATATACACTGACCTTCCTCTCCTCACCATATAAACTGACCTTCCTCTCCTCACCATATACACTGATCTTCCTCTCCTCACCATATACACTGACCTTCCTCTCCTCACCATATACACTGACCTTCCTCTCCTCACCATATACACTGACCTTCCTCTCCTCACCATATACACTGACCTTCCTCTCCTCACCATATACACTGACCTTCCTCTCCTCACCATATACACTGACCTTCCTCTCCTCACCATATAAACTGACCTTCCTCTCCTCACCATATAAACTGACCTTCCTCTCCTCACCATATACACTGACCTTCCTCTCCTCACCATATAAACTGACCTTCCTCTCCTCACCATATAAACTGACCTTCCTCTCCTCACCATATACACTGACCTTCCTCTCCTCACCATATACACTGACCTTCCTCTCCTCACCATATACACTGACCTTCCTCTCCTCACCATACACACTGACCTTCCTCTCCTCACCATATACACTGACCTTCCTCTCCTCACCATATACACTGACCTTCCTCTCCCCACCATATAAACTGACCTTCCTCTCCTCACCATATAAACTGACCTTCCTCTCCTCACCATATAAACTGACCTTCCTCTCCTCACCATATAAACTGACCTTCCTCTCCTCACCATATACACTGACCTTCCTCTCCTCACCATATAAACTGACCTTCCTCTCCCCACCATATACACTGACCTTCCTCTCCCCACCATATACACTGACCTTCCTCTCCTCACCATATACACTGACCTTCCTTTCCTCACCATATACACTGACCTTCCTCTCCTCACCATATACACTGACCTTCCTCTCCTCACCATATAAACTGACCTTCCTCTCCTCACCATATACACTGACCTTCCTCTCCCCACCATATACACTGACCTTCCTCTCCTCACAATATACACTGACCTTCCTCTCCTCACCATATAAACTGACCTTCCTCTCCTCACCATATACACTGACCTTCCTCTCCTCACCATATACACTGACCTTCCTCTCCTCACCATATACACTGACCTTCCTCTCCCCACCATATTTGGCGGAAACTCCAACCAGCTGCTTCTCATTTACACTTCAATGGAAATATCTGGGCCTATCTGCGCTAACAATAATAAGTTAGTTAGTGTTTAGCTCGATTGAAAAGGAACTAATGTTCCTCATGGTTTTTGTTGACACATGTAGCTAGCTAACGTTAACATGATGGGTGCTCCATTTGCATCACCTGCAATGAGGGACTTTTATTATGAAGGTGAACTGTAAATTACACTGTTGTGGCTAATTGTTATTGTGGCTAGCTTCACACAAAGGTGATCCCAGGAAGCTAGCTAGTTAGCTAATGAGTAGAAACCATAGCATAGCTATTTGCCAGCTTTAGTTTAGGTAACTTAGCTAGCTAGCTAGTCAAGGTCAGAAAACGAACTAACTAGCTTGCTAGCTAATACAAACAAAACTCAAAAGATTGCATGGAAAGTCTATAGAACATGCTATGGTAACTAGTTAACTAGTTAGCTAGCTAGCTAGCCTAGTTGTTAGGACTAACAAAAGTGCTAAAATGTTCTAACTACACTATATATACAAGTGTACGTAGACACCCCTTCAAATTAATGGATTTGGCTATTTCAGCCAAACCAGTTGGTGACAGGAGTATAAAATTGAGAACACAGTCATGCAATCTCCATAGACAAACATTGATGGTAGAATGACCTTACTGAAGAGCTCAGTGACTTTCAAAGTGGCACCGTCAAAAAAACGCCACCTTTCCAAGTCAGTTTATAACATTTCTGCCCTGGTCAACTGTAAGTGTTGTTAAAGTGAAGTGTAAACATCTAGGAGCAACAACGGTTCAGCCTGCAAAGTGGTAGGCCACACAAACTCACAGAATGGGATCGCCAAGTGCTGAAGCGCGTAGTGCCTAAAACTCGTCTGTCCTCGACAGCAACATTGACTACCGAGTTCAAACTGCCTCTGGAAGCAATGTCAGTACAATAACTGTTCGTCAGGAGCTTCATTAAATGGGATTCATGGCCGAGCAGCCACACACATGCCCAAATTCCTAAATGCGCAATGACAAGTGTCGGCTGATATGTTGTAAAGCTCACCGCCATTGGACTCTGGAGCAGTAGAAACGTGTTCTCTGAAGTGATAAATCACGCTTCTCTATCTGGCAGTCCGATGGATGAATCTGGGTTTGACGCACGCCAGGAGAAGTCTGCACAAATGCATAGTGCCAACTGTAAAGTTTTTTTTTCATGGTTCGGGCTTGGCCCTTTGTTCCAGTGAAGTGAAATCTTAACACTACAGCATACAATTACACTCTAGACGATTCTGTGCTTCCAACGTTATGGCAACAGTTTGGGGAAGGCCCTTTCCTGTTTCAGTATGACAATGCCCCCGCGCACAAAGCGAGGTTCATACAGACACGGTTTGTCGAGATCGGTGTAAAATAACTTGACTGTCCTGCACAAAGCCCTGACCTCAACCCTATCGAACACCTTTGGGATGAATTGGAACGCCGACTGAGAGCCAAGCCTAATTGCCCAACATTAGCCCCCAACATTAGTGCCCGACCTAACTAATGCTCTTGTGGCTGAATGGAAGCAAGTCCCCTGGCCTGCACAAAGCCCTGACCTCAACCCTATCGAACACCTTTGGGATGAATTGGAACGCCGACTACGAGCCAAGCCTAATTGCCCAACTTTAGCCCCCAACATTAGTGCCCGACCTAACTAATGCTCTTGTGGCTGATTGGAAGCAACATCTAGTGGAAAGCCTTCCCAGAAGAGTGGAGGATGTTATAGCAGCAATGGTCCGACATCTAGTGGAAAGCCTTCCCAGAAGAGTGGAGGCTGTTATAGCAGCAATGTTCCAACATCTAGTGGAAAGCCTTCCCAGAAGAGTGGAGGATGTTATAGCAGCAATGGTCCGACATCTAGTGGAAAGCCTTCCCAGAAGAGTGGAGGCTGTTATAGCAGTAAAGGGTGGACCAACTCCATATTAATGCCCATGATTTTGGAATGAGATGTTCAACGAGCAGGTGTCCACATACTTATGGTCATATAGTGTAGCTAGATGCGATGTCCACAGAATTGCAACAACGTCAGTGCTGAAAAGCAAATTGGAGAAGGGCTGTCAGTTCTATTTAACCGATTACGAAGGTATGAATACTTAATATTAACAGCCAACTAGCTATCTAGCTATGGTAGCTCAGTAGTTGCCAGCAGCAGCACCAGCGTTAGCCGGCTCGCTAAACTAGTAAACAAAACAACCAAAATGAATTTACTACCTTGCGATCTAAGCAGAGTTGTGTCAATGAGTAGATCGGTTCTCAGTTGGCTAAGACATATCACAGGGTTTGTGCATGCTGAAATATGTTGTGTTTGGATGCTATCGGCAGCGGTGTAAACTAGGTACCGTATATTGAGGTGTAAACTAGGTACCGTATATTGAGGTGTAAACTAGGTACCGTATATTGAGGTGTAAACTAGGTACCGTATATTGAGGTGTAAACTAGGTACCGTATATTGAGGTGTAAACTAGGTACCGTATATTGAGGTGTAAACTAGGTACCGTATATTGAGGTGTAAACTAAGTACCGTATATTGAGGTGTAAACTAGGTACCGTATATTGAGGTGTAAACTAAGTACCGTATATTGAGGTGTAAACTAGGTACCGTATATTGAGGTGTAAACTAGGTACCGTATATTGAGGTGTAAACTAGGTACCGTATATTGAGGTGTAAACTAGGTACCGTATATTGAGGTGTAAACTAGGTACCGTATATTGAGGTGTAAACTAGGTACCGTATATTGAGGTGTAAACTAGGTATCGTATATTGAGGTGTAAACTAGGTACCGTATATTGAGGTGTAAACTAGGTACCGTATATTGAGGTGTAAACTAGGTACCGTATATTGAGGTGTAAACTAGGTACCGTATATTGAGGTGTAAACTAGGTACCGTATATTGAGGTGTAAACTAGGTACCGTATATTGAGGTGTAAACTAGGTACCGTATATTGAGGTGTAAACTAGGTACCGTATATTGAGGTGTAAACTAGGTACCGTATATTGAGGTGTAAACTAGGTACCGTATATTGAGGTGTAAACTAGGTACCGTATATTGAGGTGTAAACTAGGTACCGTATATTGAGGTGTAAACTAGGTACCGTATATTGAGGTGTAAACTAGGTACCGTATATTGAGGTGTAAACTAGGTACCGTATATTGAGGTGTAAACTAGGTACCGTATATTGAGGTGTAAACTAGGTACCGTATATTGAGGTGTAAACTAGGTACCGTATATTGAGGTGTAAACTAGGTATCGTATATTGAGGTGTAAACTAGGTACCGTATATTGAGGTGTAAACTAGGTACCGTATATTGAGGTGTAAACTAGGTACCGTATATTGAGGTGTAAACTAGGTACCGTATATTGAGGTGTAAACCTGGTACCGTATATTGAGGTGTAAACTAGGTACCGTATATTGAGGTGTAAACTAGGTGCCAGTACTTAAAACGCTGAACCCCTTTTTGTAACAGAGAGTACAAATTAGATTTGTACCCTTTGTATTTGTTGCAAGATGTGACATATCACATGACATGAATGATGTAGTACACAATTTGATGACATAGTACACCAAAACCGAGCACCACTTTTGGCTCAGGAGCACCACTTTCAAAACTACTGTCTGAAATTATACCAACACGTGAGAGTGCATCTTTAATTAAGTAAAAATACTTTAAAGCACTACTTCATTATTTTGAGGTATCATTACCTTACATATTTAAATTGTACTCCGCTACATTCTTAAAATTAACTCATGTACTGTTTACTCCATACATTTTCCCCAACACCCGAAAGTACTCATTACATTTGGAATTCTTAGCTGGACAGGAAAATTGTCTAATTCACACAATGAGAACATCATACTGCCTCTGACCTGGCAGACTCACTAAACACAAATGCGTGGTTTGTAAATGATGTCTGAGTGTTGGAGTGTGCCCCTGGCTATCCATAATATATTTTATACAGGGCAATGGGAACGTATTCAGACCTCTTGACTTTTTACACATGTCATTACATTACAGCCTTATTCTAAAACTGATTAAATAGTTTTTTTCTCTCATCAATCTACACACAATTCCCTATTATGACATAGCAAAAAACATTTACGTAAGTATTCTGACTCTTTACTCAGTACTTTGCTGAAGCACCTTTGGCAGTGATTACAGCATCAATTCTTCTTGGGTATGACGCTACAAGCTTGGCATACCTGTATTTGGGGAGTTTCTCCCATTCTTCTCTGCAGATCCTCTCTGTTCTAACAACAGAGAGAGAGACATGTTCTAAGAACAGAGAGATAGAGAGAGACATGTTCTAAGAACAGAGAGATAGAGAGAGACATGTTCTAAGAACAGAGAGATAGAGAGAGACCTGTTCTAATAACAGAGAGATAGAGAGAGACCTGTTCTAACAACAGAGAGAGAGACCTGTTCTAACAACAGAGAGAGAGACCTGTTCTAACAACAGAGAGAGTGACCTGCTTTAACAACAGAGAGACCTGTTCTAACAACAGAGAGAGGGAGACCTGTTCTAACAACAGAGAGAGAGACCTGTTCTAATAACAGAGAGAGAGAGACCTGTTCTAACAACAGAGAGAGAGAGAGAGAGAGAGAGAGAGAGAGAGAGAGAGACATATAAAGAGGAGGAAGGATGCATCGCTATAGAAACAGAGCCCACCTCAGCGATGGTTCAAACAATCTAATTTAAGATCACCCTACATGTAGAGCCTGGAGACTTACACAGGGGATGGACAGAGCGGGGAGGGTGTGTCTCTCTGTCTGAGATATGTCTCCCAGGTCTCTCTACGGTAGCTAATCATGGCTAACATCTCCCAACATTTTATCTGTCCATACAATTGTTTCATATTATTTATGATTTTAATTATGACTTGTTTTGTTTATGTCCCAAATGGAACCCAATTCCCTATATAGAGCACTACTTATGACCAGAGCCCTATGTGTAGTAGTGCAGTATATAGGGAAGAGGGTCCCATTTAGGACACAGGCCTTGTGCCCTCTAATTCATATTCGCCGGAGAGTGTTTCAGAGATGCCCTGTAATTATAGCCATTATAGTAAAATACTCACAATTATAGTAAAATACTCATAATTATAGTAAAATACTCATAATTATAGTAAAATACTCATCATTTTAGTAAAATACTCATAATTAAAGTAAAACACTCATGCTAAAAACTCGTTATCAGAGATCGACACTTGCCCGAAAAGCACCCCACACTATATCACTGTCTTATAAACATCAGTTCCCCCAAGTGAACTAGCAAGCTGTGTGACTTTCCAAATTATGTCCAATCACTTGAATTTACCACAGGTGGACTCCAATCAAGTGGATGGAAACAGGATGCACCTGAGCTAAAATTGGAGTCTCATAGCAAAGGGTCTGAATACTTACGTAAATATTATATTTCTGTTTCCTATATTAATTGTAATACATTTTCATTAAATAAAAATAAATAAAAACCTTGCTTTGTCATTATGGGGTATTGTGATGTCATTATGGTATTGTGTTGTCATTATGGGCTATTATGATGTAATGATGGGGTAATGTGATGTCATTATGGAGCAGTGTGTGTAGATCGATGAGGATTCTATTAACTTCATTAATTTTAGAATAAGGCTGTAACGAAACTACACAAGGAAAAAAGTCAAGGGCCAGGGTTAACATTTGGAACTATGCCTCTTTTGTCAAGTGGCACCACAGCCAGCATCACACACCTGACAACTAAACACACACCAGCCAGCATCTCACACATGACAAATAAACACACACCAGCCAGCATCACTACCTGAAAAATAAACACACACCAGCCAGCATCACACACCTGACAACTAAACACACACCAGCCAGCATCTCACACCTGACAAATAAACACACACCAGCCAACACCACAAACCTGACAACTAAACACACAAAAGCCAGCATCGCACACCTGACAACTAAATACACACTAGCCAGCATCACATACCTGACAAATAAACACACACCAGCCAGCATCACACACCTGACAACTAAACGAACACCAGCCAGCATCACACACCTGACAACTAAACACACCTGACAACGAAACACACCTGTCAACTAAACATACACCTGTCAGCATCACCATCTGACAAATAAACACACACCAGCCAGCATCACATACCTGACAACTAAACACAATCCAGCCAGCATCACACACCTGACAACTAAACACACACCAGCCAACTAAACACACACCTGACAACTAAACACACACCTGACAACTTAACACACACCAGGCAACTAAACACACACCTGACAAATAAACACACACCAGCCAGAATCACACACCTGACAAATAAACACACACCAGCCAGCATCACATACCTGACAACTAAACACACACCTGACAACTAAACACACACCTGACAACTAAACACACACCTGACAACTAAAAACACACCTGACAAATAAACACACACCAGCCAGCATCACACACCTGACAAATAAACACACACCAGCCAGCATCACATACCTGACAACTAAACACACACCTGACAACTAAACACACACCTGACAACTAAACACACCTGACAACTAAACACACACCTGACAACTAAACACACACCTGACAAATAAACACACACCAGCCAGCATCACACACCTGACAACTAAACACACACCAGCCAGCATCACATACCTGACAACTAAACACACACCTGACAACTAAACACACACCTGACAACTAAACACAACTGGCAACTAAACAAACGTCTGACAACTAAACACAAGATGACAACTAAACACACACCTGACAAATAAATACACCTGCAAACTAAACACACACTTGACAACTAAACACACACCAGCCAGCATCACACACCTGACAATTATACACACACCAGCCAGCACCACACACCTGACAACTATACACACACCAGCCAGCACCACACACCAGCCAGCATCACACACCTGACAACAAAACACTCACCAGCCAGCATCACATACCTGACAACTAAACACAAACCAGCCAGCATCACACACCTGGCAACTAAACACACACCAACTAGCATCACACACCTGACAACTAAACACACACCTGACAACTAAACAAACACCTGGCAACTAAACACACACCTGGCAGCTAAACACACCTGAAAACTAAACACACACCTGACAACTAAAGACACACCTGGCAACTAAACACACAACTGGCAACTAAACACACACCTGACAAATAAACACACACCAGCCAGCATCACACACAGGACAACAAAACACACACCAGCCAGCAGCAAATACCTGACAACTAAACGCAAACCAGCCAGCATCACACACCTGGCAATTAAACACACACCAGCCAGCATCACACACCAAAAAAACTAAACACACATCAGACAACTCAACTCACACCTGACAACTCAACTCACACCTGACAACTAAACACAGACCTGGCAACTAAACACACCTGACAACAACACACACACCTGAAAACTAAACACACAACTGACAACTAAACACACACCTGGCAACTAAACACACACCTGACAACTAAACACACACCTGGCAACTAAACACACACCTGAAAACTAAACACACAACTGGCAACTAAACACAGACCTGAAAACTAAACACACACCTGACAACTAAACACACACCTGACAACTAAACACACACCTCACAACTAAACACACCTGACAACTAAACACACACCTGGCACCTAAACACACACCTGAAAACTAAACACACAACTGGCAACTAAACACAGACCTGAAAACTAAACACACACCAGCCAACACCACAAACCTGACAACTAAACACACAAAAGCCAGCATCGCACACCTGACAACTAAATACACACTAGCCAGCATCACATACCTGACAAATAAACACACACCAGCCAGCATCACACACCTGACAACTAAACGAACACCAGCCAGCATCACACACCTGACAACTAAACACACCTGACAACGAAACACACCTGTCAACTAAACATACACCTGTCAGCATCACCATCTGACAAATAAACACACACCAGCCAGCATCACATACCTGACAACTAAACACAATCCAGCCAGCATCACACACCTGACAACTAAACACACACCAGCCAACTAAACACACACCTGACAACTAAACACACACCTGACAACTTAACACACACCAGGCAACTAAACACACACCTGACAAATAAACACACACCAGCCAGAATCACACACCTGACAAATAAACACACACCAGCCAGCATCACATACCTGACAACTAAACACACACCTGACAACTAAACACACACCTGACAACTAAACACACACCTGACAACTAAACACACACCTGACAAATAAACACACACCAGCCAGCATCACACACCTGACAAATAAACACACACCAGCCAGCATCACATACCTGACAACTAAACACACACCTGACAACTAAACACACACCTGACAACTAAACACACCTGACAACTAAACACACACCTGACAACTAAACACACACCTGACAAATAAACACACACCAGCCAGCATCACACACCTGACAACTAAACACACACCAGCCAGCATCACATACCTGACAACTAAACACACACCTGACAACTAAACACACACCTGACAACTAAACACAACTGGCAACTAAACAAACGTCTGACAACTAAACACAAGATGACAACTAAACACACACCTGACAAATAAATACACCTGCAAACTAAACACACACTTGACAACTAAACACACACCAGCCAGCATCACACACCTGACAATTATACACACACCAGCCAGCACCACACACCTGACAACTATACACACACCAGCCAGCACCACACACCAGCCAGCATCACACACCTGACAACAAAACACTCACCAGCCAGCATCACATACCTGACAACTAAACACAAACCAGCCAGCATCACACACCTGGCAACTAAACACACACCAACTAGCATCACACACCTGACAACTAAACACACACCTGACAACTAAACAAACACCTGGCAACTAAACACACACCTGGCAGCTAAACACACCTGAAAACTAAACACACACCTGACAACTAAAGACACACCTGGCAACTAAACACACAACTGGCAACTAAACACACACCTGACAAATAAACACACACCAGCCAGCATCACACACAGGACAACAAAACACACACCAGCCAGCAGCAAATACCTGACAACTAAACGCAAACCAGCCAGCATCACACACCTGGCAATTAAACACACACCAGCCAGCATCACACACCAAAAAAACTAAACACACATCAGACAACTCAACTCACACCTGACAACTCAACTCACACCTGACAACTAAACACAGACCTGGCAACTAAACACACCTGACAACAACACACACACCTGAAAACTAAACACACAACTGACAACTAAACACACACCTGGCAACTAAACACACACCTGACAACTAAACACACACCTGGCAACTAAACACACACCTGAAAACTAAACACACAACTGGCAACTAAACACAGACCTGAAAACTAAACACACACCTGACAACTAAACACACACCTGACAACTAAACACACACCTCACAACTAAACACACCTGACAACTAAACACACACCTGGCACCTAAACACACACCTGAAAACTAAACACACAACTGGCAACTAAACACAGACCTGAAAACTAAACACACACATGGCAACGAAACACACCTGGCAACTAAACACACCTGGCAAATAAACACACCTGGTAAATAAACATACACCTGGCAACTAAACACAACCAGCCAGCATCACACACCTGACAAATATACACACACCTGGCAACTAAACACACAGCTGACAACTAAACACACAGCTGACAACTAAATTCACCTGACAACTAAACACACACCTGACAACTAAACACAACCAGCCAGCATCACACACCTGACAAATATACACACACCAGCAAGCATCATACACCTGACAACTAAACGCACACCAGCCAGCATCACACACCTGACAACCAAACACACATCAGCCAGCATCACACACCTGACAACTAAACACACACCAGCCAGCAACACAAACCTGACAATTAAACACACACCAGCCAGCATCACACACTTGACAACTAAACACACACCAGCCAGCATCACACACTTGACAACTAAACACACACCAGCCAGCATCACACACCTGACAACTAAACACACACCAGCCAGCATCAGATACCTGAAAACTAAACACACACCACACAACAAACACACACTTGTCAACTAAACACACCTGACAACTAAACACACCTGACAACTAAACACCCACCAGCCAGCATCACACACCTGACAACTAAACACACACCAGCCAGCAACACAAACCTGACAACTAAACACACACCAGCCAGCATCACACACCTGACAACTAAACACACACCAGCCAGCAACACAAACCTGACAACTAAACACACACCAGCCAGCATCAGATACCTGAAAAATAAACAAACACCACACAACTAAACACACACTTGTCAACTAAACACACCTGATAACTAAACACACCTGACAACTAAACACACCTGGTAACTAAATTCACCTGACAACTAAACACAACCAGCCAGCATCACACACCTGACAAATATACACACACCAGCAATCATCACACACCTGACAACTAAACACACATCATCCAGCATCACACACCTGACAACTAAACACACACCAGCCAGCATCACACACCTGACAACTAAACACACCACACAACTAAACACACACCTGTCAACTAAACACACACCTGTCAACTAAACACACACCTGGCAACTAAACACACACCTGGCAACTAAACACACCTGACAACTAAACACACCTGACAACTAAACACACACCTGGCAAGTGCTCCCATGATGACACTGAACACTATTTCTTCAACACTCATAGACACAGCACACAATCACACATAGCATGGACATGCACGGACACACACACACATTCACACACACACACATATAGCATGGGCACGCATCGGCACGCACGGACACAAACCCACACAAAGCATGGGCACGGAAAGACAAACACACACATAGCATGGGCACAGAAAGACACACACACACACATAGCATGGGCACGGAAAGACACACACACACTTAGCATGGGCACGGAAAGACACACACACATAGCATAGGCACGGAAAGACACACAAACACATAGCATGGGCACGTGTGGACACACACACACATAGCATAGGCACGTGTGGACACACACAAACACGTAGCATGGGTACGGACAACTAAACACACACACACCCACAGAAATAAACAAAGACATGCACACACATGCACAAGGTCAGACAGACAGACAGACAGACAGACAGACAGACAGACAGACAGACAGACAGACAGACAGACAGACAGACAGACAGACAGACAGACAGACAGACAGACAGAGAGACAGACAGACAGAAACCCAACAGACATACAGACAGACAGAAACCCAACAGACATACAGACAGACAGACACCCAGAAGATTGCACCAAAATCAACCATTTATCGAATCATCAAGAACTTCAAGGATAGCGTTTGATTTGTTGTGAAGAAGGCTTCAGGGCGCCCAAGAAAGTCCAGCAAGCGCCAGGACCGTCTCCTAAAGTTGACTCAGCTGCGGGATTGGGGCACCACCAGTACAGAGCTTGCTCAGGAATGGCAGCAGGCAGGTGTGAGTGCATCTGCACGCACAGGGAGGTGAATGCTTTTGGAGGATGGCCTGGTGTCAAGAAGGGCAGCAAAGAAGCCACTTCTCTCCAAGAAAAACATCAGGGACAAACTGATATTCTGCAAAAGGTACAGGGATTGGACTGCTGAGGACTGGGGTAAAGTCATTTTCTTTGATGAAATCCCTTTCCGATTGTTTGGGGCATCTGGTAAAAAGCTTGTCCAGAGAAGACAAGGTGAGCGCTACCATCAGTCCTGTGTCATGCCAACAGTAAAGCATCCTGAGACCATTCATGTGTGGGGTTGCTTCTCAGTCAAGGGAGTGAGCTCACTCACAATTTTGCCTAAGAACACAACCATGAATAAAGAATGGTACCGACACATCCTCCGAGAGCAACTTCTCCCAACCATCCAGGAACAGTTTGGTGATGAACAATGCCGTTTCCAGCATGATGGAGCACCTTGCCATAAGGCAAAGTGATAACTAAGTGGCTCGGGAACAAAACACCAATATTTTGGGTCCATGGCCAGGAAACTCTCCAGACCTTAATCCCATTGAGAACTTGTGGTCAATCCTCAAGATGTGGGTGGAAACACAAAAACCCACAAATTCTGACAAACTCCAAGCGTTGATTATGCAAGAATGGGCTGCCATCAGTCAGGATGTGGCCCAGAAGTTAATTGACAGCAAGCCAGGGCGGATTGCAGAGGTCTTGAAAAAGAAGGGTCAACACTGCAAATATTGACTCTTTGCATCAACTTCATGTAATTGTCAATAAAAGCCTTTGACACTTATGAAATGCTTGTAATTATACTTCAGTATTCCATAGTAACATCTGACAAAAATATCTAGACACTGAAGCAGCAAACTTTATGGAAATTAATATTTGTGTCATTCTCAAAACTTTTGGCCACGACTGTATATATATAGTGTGTGTATATATAGTGTATATATATAGTGTATATATATAGTGTGTGTAAATATAGTATATATATATATAGTGTGTGTATATATATATATATATATATATATATATATATATATTTATAGAGTACATATATAGTGTATATATAGTGTGAATGTGTAGTGTATATACAGTGTGTATATATAGTATGTATAGTGTATATATATAGTGTATATATATAGTGTGTATATATATATATATATAGTGTATATATATAGTGTATATATATAGTGTATATATATAGTGTGTAAATATAGTATATATATATATAGTGTGTGTATATATATATATATATATATATATATATATTTATAGAGTACATATATAGTGTATATATAGTGTGAATGTGTAGTGTATATACAGTGTGTATATTTAGTGTGCATATATAGGGTGTATCTATATTGAATATATATATATATAGTGTGTATATATAGTTTGCATTTATAGTGTATATATACGTATATATAGTGTCTGTAAATATAGTATATATATATATATATATATATATATATATATATATATAGTGTATATATAGTGTGTATATTGTGTCTATATAGTGTGCAGATATAGTGTGCATATATAGTTTGCATTTATAGTGTATATATAGTGTCTGTAAATATAGTATATATATATATATATATATATATATATATATATATATATAGATATATAGTGTATATATAGTGTGTATATTGTGTGTATATAGTGTGCAGATATAGTGTATATATAGTGTGTATATTGTGTGTATATAGTGTGTATATATAGTGTGCATATATAGTTTGCATTTATAGTGTATATATAGTGTATATAGTTTATATATAGTGTATATATAGTGTATATAGTTTATATATAGTGTATATATAGTGTATATAGTTTATATATAGTGTATATATAGTGTATATAGTTTATATATAGTGTGTATATAGTGTATATAGTTTATATATAGAGTATTGTGTACATTCGCATACCTCTACTCTGGTGTGTCTACAAAAGTGCCCTATCAATACGGTGAATGAAACATGCCAACACACACAGCCAGTTTCTCCGACATAAACGTGACCATGATACGCTTTGGCCTGTCACATGAGACGTCGACACTGTCACTGTCTGATCCATAGCAGTCGACCTATCGATCTCATAGGTCTACTGTACTGTGATGTCACCAGACTACTGGACTTATGATTGGTTCAGTTGCATCAGTCTGCTGACTTGCCTCACATTTACATTTGAGTGGTTGACTTTCTCAGTTGGTTGAATGGTGCTGGTATCACCTCTACTCTGGTTGAATGGTGCTAGTATCACCTCTACTCTGGTTGAATGGTGCTGGTATCACCTCTACTCTGGTTGAATGGTGCTGGTAGCACCTCTACTCTGGTTGAATGGTGCTGGTATCACCTCTACTCTGGTTGAATGGTGCTGGTATCACCTCTACTCTGGTTGAATGGTGCTGGTGGCACCTATTCTCTGCTTCACGATGTTCAAGTGCACCTTTTTCAAGTAGTGCCACAAAATGGCATGACTCACTAGCGGAGGTTAGGTGGTGGTGAGGGCTTGGACATGCACACCTGCATGCACAGAGCGAGAGAGAGTAGGGTACTTACTGTATGTCTCTATCTACCAAGCAGGATAATGTATCTCTCTTTCTACCAAGTGGGATATGGTCTATCTCTATCTACCAAGTAGGATTCTGTATCTTTCTATCTACCAAGCAGGATAATGTATCTCTCTTTCTACCAAGTAGGATTTGGTCTATCTCTATCTACCAAGTAGGATAGTGTCGCTCTCTATCTACCAAGTAATATACTGTTTATCTCTATCTATCAAGTAGAATATTGTCTATATCTATCTACCAAGTATCATACTGTATCTTTCTATCTACCAAGTAGGATCATGTATATCTCCATCTACCAAATAGGATGTTGTCATTCTCTGTCTACCAAGTAGGATTATGTCTCTCACTATCTACCAAGTAGTATGTTGTCTCTCACTATCTACCGAGTAGGATAATGTCTCTCTCCATCTACCAAGTAGGATAATGTCTCTCTCTATCTGCCAAGTAGGATGATGTATCTCTCTATCTACCAAGTAGGATGATGTCTCTCTCTATCTGCCAAGTAGGATGATGTATCTCTCTGTCTTAATTTACCCTTACAACCTCTACTACCAGCTTGTAGTGTTCCATACTGACATTATAGAATGCATCCCAAATGGCACTCTATTCCCTTTATAGTGCACTAGTTTTGACTAGGGCACATAGAACTCTGGTCAAAAGTTATGCACTACATAGGGAACATGGTTCCCTTTGTGACACAGCCATAAATATGGCTATTTTCGGGAATGTTCATTAAAGCATGAAGGACATCAAAGCACAGAAGCATGTCTCATGGTGCTTAGTTCATTTCAAAAGGATTTCAGCAGTCTGTTTGTCATGTCCGTGTTCTATGTCCTTACTCTGAGGCAGACTGACATACATCTAACAACATCTTATACATCACGAGTGGCGACATGTCTGCTCATGTTCCCCGTCAGTGCGCATGGAAGGGCGAGCTAAAGTATTGTCACCATGGCAATCCATCAGACGCACCTGTTACCGCGTTCCCGTTAAACAGAGAGAGTTGAATTGAAAGAGAGGGAGAGAGAGAGAGTTGTATTGAAAGAGAGGGAGAGAGAGAGAGTTGAATTGAAAGAGAGAGAGAGAGAGTTGAATTGAAAGAGAGAGAGAGAGAGAGAGAGAGAGAGAGAGAGCTGTTGAAAAGAAAATCTGCATTTCGTTTGGGGATAACATAGACGGTCGATCTATCTGTAGATGATGTCCTGTCCTATCATAACATAAGAAAGTAGATCCCACCATGTCACATACGTGAGACCTTGTAGATTTAATTTCTCAATTGTTGATTTTCTTTTCAGTGAATTATTTGACATGTATGATCATTTTTTGTTGTTGACATCTACTAATTTTGTTGCTCAAACAAATATATATATATTTTTACATTCTTGAAAACGAGAGGGTGCATTTTAAGAGATTTCATCCTGATACATTTCAAATAAATAAATATAGTTAATAATGTATGTGATAACGTCCTATACATTGCTTTGACAACGGTGGCAATAAAGCATGTGTTGAATTGAATTGAGCCCGAGAGAGAGAGAATGCGCGTGTGTGTGTGAGAGAGAGAGATACACAGATAGATATTATGCGCGCAAAGAAAGCTTCGAACGCTCATGCTGCCCATGCCCTTGTTATTGTGTGTGTGTGTGTTTGTGCGCGCGCGCGCGCGTGTCACTATGTCCTTCCTTTGACTTGGGTATAATAATCCGCCTATAACATGGTTTGACTATTATGCCACTACACATTTATTAACATCGTTGCGCAAGAAATTACTATTTAGTTGTCTAGACACTATTGGTAAAAAAAAAAAAATGACAGTTTATCTCTTTTCTTACCTTGAAATTATGTAGAAGACTCGATTCTTCAGAACCTTACGGACAAATCAATTATTTTACGGTGCTCTTACAATTATTTCTCAAAAGCTCTGAAACAAGTGAAGTCCAAATCAGCAAGTTTCCCCTGTTGCCTCACTCCGTCGTTCGCTCTCTACGTTCCGTTCAGTGAAAACGAATGAATGCATGCGTCCTCTTCGTCAACCCATTTGCCTAAGGACCGCCTCATGCCAGCGCCGATTGGGAAGCGAGTCTCAAATAATCATTCTGGACGACGTAATTGGATGATCTGCCTTGTCAATCAAAACAGCAAACTCTGCCAGCGCGTATCGTCTGTAGCCCTGAACTATTTGCGTTACAACACTACGCCTATATAGACATAATATGACATTTGAAATGTCTTTATTCTTTTGGATCTTTTGTGGGTGTAATGTTTACTGTTAATTTGTATTGTTTATTTCACTTTTGTTTATTATCTATTTCACATGCATGGGCAATGTTAACATATATTTCCCATGCCAATAAAGCCACTTAAATTGAATTGAGAAAGGGCGAGAGAGAGAGAGAGAGACAGCAAGAGAGATTGAGAGAGAGAAAGAGAGAGACAGCGAGAGAGAGCGAGAGAGAGAGAGAGAGAGAGAGACAGCGAGAGAGGGTGAGAGAGAGACAGCGAGAGAGGGTGAGAGAGAGAGAGAGAGAGAGAGAGAGAGAGAGAGAGAGAGAGAAAGAGCAGGCCTTAATGTTTGTTATTCTGTCTCTGCGGGTGGGAAGCACATTTGCATGTAGAGATGTGTTGACCTCTCATCAATAATTACTATCTCCAGGTTTTACACTCATTCAAATTACTGTGTGTGTGTGTGTGTGTGTGTTTGTGTGTGTGCATGTGTGCATGTGTACACACGCCTGTTCCTATGTGTGTACGTTAGGATCAGAGGGCCATAGTGTAGTGGTGTAGTGGTGTAGTGGTGTAGTAGTGTAGTGGTGTAGTGGTGTAGTGGTGTAGTGGTGTAGTAGTGTAGTGGTGTAGTGGTGTAGTGGTGTAGTAGTGTAGTGGTGTAGTAGTGTAGTGGTGTAGTAGTGTAGTGGTGTAGTGGTGTAGTGGTGTAGTGGTGTAGTGGTGTAGTAGTGTAGTGGTGTAGTAGTGTAGTGGTGTAGTGGTGTAGTAGTGTAGTGGTGTAGTAGTGTAGTAGTGTAGTGGTGTAGTAGTGTAGTGGTGTAGTAGTGTAGTAGTGTAGTGGTAATGTTTCTGTGTGAGAAAAGGAACAGGGGAACTAGCGGTGAAGGTTAATCAGGCCCCTGGCTGAGAAATGACCTTCCGTCCAAGGTAAGCATCCGACACGTACACACTCTACTGCACACAGAGACGCTCTACTGCACACAGAGACGCTCTACTGCACACAGAGACGCTCTACTGCACACAGAGACGCTCTACTGCACACAGAGACGCTCTACTGCACACAGAGACGCTCTACTGCACACAGAGACGCTCTACTGCACACAGAGATGCTCTACTGCACACAGAGACGCTCTACTGCACACATAGATGATCTACTCCACAGAGAGACGCTCTACTCCACACAGACGCTCTACTCCACACAGACGCTCTACTCCACACACACACACACACACACACACACACACACACACACACACACACACACACACACACACACACACACACACACACACACACACACTAGGTAAATTCTCTCCATTTGAAACTACTAAACCCATGAAACTACTAAACCCATGAAACTACTAAGCCCATGTAACTACTAAACCCATGTAACTACTAAACCCATGAAATTAATAAACCCATACAACTACTAAACCCATGAAATTACTAAACCCATGAAACTACTAAGCCCATGTAACTACTAAACCCATGTAACTACTAAACCCATGAAATTAATAAACCCATACAACTACTAAACCCATGAAATTACTAAACCCATGAAACTACTAAGCCCATGTAACTTGTAAGTCCATTAAACCATTAAACCCATTAAACCACTAAACCCATGAAACTACTAAGCCCATGTAACTTGTAAGTCCATTAAACCATTAAACCCATTAAACCACTAAACCCATGAAACTACTAAACCCATGAAATTACAGTTTTTTTCGATTGCTAAACGACAGTGGACACAACTGGAGTCACATGTGCAAAACTCTAACTACAGTCTGCACAGCAGCAGTTCATGTGGACCAAACTCTAGTTTGTTTTTCATTGCTTGAACACAGTTTTCAAAACTCTACACACTTATCCCATGACTTTAACCACAACATGCACAACACTGTGGATTTCCAGCACTTTGTTCAAATGTTAACACACTGCTGTCAAAACTGTGAACCACACATTCAAAACGGAATAGATTTCAGCCTTGTGCCTTTCAAACACTGCTGATTACAATTTCAGCTGAAAGGCTAAGCAGGTGTCTTGTTTTAGACTTGTTAGTGAACACACACACATATTACAGTATATACAGTGCCTTGCGAAAGTATTCGGCCCCCTTGAACTTTGCGACCTTTTGCCACATTTCAGGCTTCAAACATAAAGATATAAAACTGTATTTTTTTGTGAAGAATCAACAACAAGTGGGACACAATCATGAAGTGGAACGACATTTATTGGATATTTCAAACTTTTTTAACAAATCAAAAACTGAAAAATTGGGCTTGCAAAATTATTCAGCCCCTTTACTTTCAGTGCAGCAAACTCTCTCCAGAAGTTCAGTGAGGATCTCTGAATGATCCAATGTTGACCTAAATTACTAATGATGATAAATACAATCCACCTGTGTGTAATCAAGTCTCCGTATAAATGCACCTGCACTGTGATAGTCTCAGAGGTCCGTTAAAAGCGCAGAGAGCATCATGAAGAACAAGGAACACACCAGGCAGGTCCGAGATACTGTTGTGAAGAAGTTTAAAGCCGGATTTGGATACAAAAAGATTTCCCAAGCTTTAAACATCCCAAGGAGCACTGTGCAAGCGATACTATTGAAATGGAAGGAGTATCAGACCACTGCAAATCTACCAAGACCTGGCCGTCCCTCTAAACTTTCAGCTCATACAAGGAGAAGACTGATCAGAGATGTAGCCAAGAGGCCCATGATCACTCTGGATGAACTGCAGAGATCTACAGCTGAGGTGGGAGACTCTGTCCAAAGGACAACAATCAGTCGTATATTGCACAAATCTGGCCTTTATGGAAGAGTGGCAAGAAGAAAGCCATTTCTTAAAGATATCCATAAAAAGTGTCGTTTAAAGTTTGCCACAAGCCACCTGGAAGACACACCAAACATGTGGAAGAAGGTGCTCTGGTCAGATGAAACCAAAATTGAACTTTTTGGCAACAATGCAAAACGTTATGTTTGGCGTAAAAGCAACACAGCTCATCACCATGAACACACCATCCCCACTGTCAAACATGGTGGTGGCAGCATCATGGTTTGGGCCTGCTTTTCTTCAGCAGGGACAGGGAAGATGGTTAAAATTGATGGGAAGATGGATGGAGCCAAATACAGGACCATTCTGGAAGAAAACCTGATGGAGTCTGCAAAAGACCTGAGACTGGGACGGAGATTTGTCTTTCAACAAGACAATGATCCAAAACACATCAAAAATAAACATATCCAGGTGTTAGAATGGCCAAGTCAAAGTCCAGACCTGAATCCAATCGAGAATCTGTGGAAAGAACTGAAAACTGCTGTTCACAAATGCTCTCCATCCAACCTCACTGAGCTTGAGCTATTTTGCAAGGAGGAATGGGAAAAAATGTCAGTCTCTCGATGTGCAAAGCTGATAGAGACATACCCCAAGCGACTTACAGCTGTAATCGCAGCAAAAGGTGGCGCTACAAAGTATTAACTTAAGGGGGCTGAATAATTTTGCACGCCCAATTTTTCAGTTTTTGATTTGTTAAAAAAGTTTGAAATATCCAATAAATGTCGTTCCACTTCATGATTGTGTCCCACTTGTTGTTGATTCTTCACAAAAAAACACAGTTTTATATCTTTATGATTGAAGCCTGAAATGTGGCAAAATGTCGCAAAGTTCAAGGGGGCCGAATACTTTCGCAAGGCACTGTATAGGTAGAGCTCAGAAAGACTCATTTTGGAAATGGAACAAGGAAGACGGGTTCGTGGAGGGAGAAGGGTGGCAGGGAGAGGGCGGATGCGTGGAGGAAGACAAAGAAGACAAAGAGCTGTTATTTCAGATTAAATAAGGGCTACACTTATAGACCATGTCGTGAACCATGGTCTCTCATTGAGAGAGGCAGGGTTGAGGGTGCAACCCAATCTGCAAAGATCCACAGTGGCATCTGTAATGCGAATTTTCCATCTTGCAAACAGGTGAGAGTTACATCCTTACAGTAAATGAAAACATTACAGGAAACTATTTTGTATTGCAATTATAGGATATTTACACAGATATATATTACAGTAAGTTTGACTGTAAAATATATTTTTACAACAGGACCCAAAGGCTGCCCCCAACAGGGGGAAGAGGAAAAATATTTTCAGATCCGCAGGAAAATGCTATTGTTGACATGGTTGTTGTCAACAATGCAATAAAACTGCGGGAGATTCAAGATAGAGTGCTGGCTGATAATGATATATTTGAAAATGTTAATTCTGTCAGCACAACAACTATTGCTCGAGTCCTAAAGAAACACCAAGTTACAATGAAACAGTTATACACTGTACCGGTCGAGAGAAACAGTGAACGGGTAAAAGAGCAAAGATACCAACAAATATGTCCAGGTAAGACCTCTGAGGTTACGTACACAGCTATACAAAATATTTACAGTAAAAAAAAACACTAGCATTTCTACAGTAAAACTGTGCACTTACTGTTTTTCAGAGAGTAATGGAGGTGGAAGCACTGGAAAGACCACATTCATTTGTATTTATCGATGAAGCTGGATTTAACCTTGCCAAAACACGGCGCAGAGGAAGGAATGTTATAGGTCAAAGGGCCACTGTGGAGGTTCCAGGCCAAAGGGAGGGAAATATCAACATGTGTGCTGCAATGGCCAATGATGGTTTGCTTCTCAACACACCACTCATTGGCCCATACAACACAGAAAGGCTTATAGCTTTCCTAGAACAGCTCTATGCTCAGCTAGTGCCAGCAGAACAGGGGGAGCCAGTAAGAAACCCCCAAGTTTTTGTCATAGTTTGCGATAACGTTGCTTTTCACCACTCTGCAGCTGTCACAGATTGGTTTGCAGCACATCACAGATTTATGGTTTTGTACCTGCCTGCATATTCACCCTTCCTCAATCCAATAGAGGAGTTTTTCTCTGCCTGGAGGTGGAAAGTGTTTGGTCACCACCCACATGACCAAATGTCTCTTTTGGAAGCCATGCGTGCCGGATGTGAGGACACGAGTCCAGAGGACTGCCAGGGATGGATAAGGCACTCCAGAAGGTTCTTCCCCAGGTGCATGGCAAGAGAAAACATTAGATGTGATGTTGAAGAAAACCTGTGGCCTGATGCTAGAGAGAGGCAGGATTAGCCTCTCAATTATTTGTTCGAATTACAGTATGTACTTTTAGTTTCTACCTTTTTTTTCTCATTACTGTAATTCCGTAAATTACTACAGACTATTGAAGCAAACTGCTAATTTTCATTTACCTTAAAGAATTGTTATGTTCTAAAAATTGTAATAAATCATGTGAAAGAATGTCACTCTTTTCTTTGAAGAAAATATTACTTTGTATGAAGTCACTGAAATTGTTCAAACTTTAATGATGAATAGTTTGTATTTTCTGTATTGGTGTTTGATGCTAGTGTTTTTACTCTCAGTGTGTTCTGAGTGGCAGTGTGTGTTATCTCAGTGAGGGTTGTGCATAGTGTTTGGCTGCACTGAGCGTGTTTTGAGCCATGTGTTAAGAGTTGTGTTGCTTGGAATGAGTTTTGCAGGTGATGTGAACTGTTTAGCTCAGGTGACTGTTGGTAGTGCAGACTGTAGTTAGAGTTTTGCACATGTGACTCCAGTTGTGCCCACTGTCGTTTAGCAATCGAAAAAAACTGTAATAAACCCATACAACTACTAAACCCATGAAATTACTAAACCCATAAAACTACTAAACCTTTGAAACCATTAAGCCCATGAAACTGGTAAACCCAAGAAAACTTCTAATCCCATGAAACTAGTAAACCCATGAAACTGGTAAACCCATGAAACTGGTAAACCCATGAAATTCTTGATATGGTTATCAAGCTCAGACTCCGTGTCATCAGACTACTCTATCAAAGCTTCTCTTTTGCACAGGTACATGTTCATTGTCTTTTTTGTCAATTTACACTATCGGTCAATAATTTTAGAACACCTACTCATTCAAGGGTTTTTCTTTATTTTTACTACTTTCTACATTGTAGAATAATAGTGAAGGCATTCAAACGATGAAATAACGGTGGTTGGAACCAAAAACCTCAAATTTGGACTCATCAGACCAAAATACATATATATCTACCGGTCTAATGTCCATTGCTCGTGTTTCATGGCCTAAGTAAGTCTCGTCTTCTTATTGGTGTCCTTTAGTAGTGGTTTCTTTGCAGCAATTGGACCACGAAGGCCTGATTGACCCAGTCTCCTCTGAACAGTTGATGTTGAGATGTGTCTGTCATTTGAACTGCGTGAAGCATTTATTTAGGCTGCAATTTCTGAGGCTGGTAACTCTAATGAACTCATCCTCTGCAGCAGAGGTACCTCTGGGTCTTCCTTTCCTGTGGTGGTCCTCATGAGAGCCACTTCCATCATAGCGCTTGATGGTTTTTGCGACTGCACTTGAAGAAACTTTCAAAGATCTTGACATTTTCCACATTAACTGACCTTCATGTCTTAAAGTAATGATGGACTGTCATTTCTCTTTGGTTATTTGAGCTGTTCTTTACATAATATGGACTTGGTCTTTTACCAAATAGGACTAACTTCTGTATACCACCCCTAACTTGTCACAACACAACTGACTGGAAAACAGCTTCTATCATAAGGCCATCAGACAGTTAAATAGCCATCACTACCCGGCTTTCACTCAACTCTGCACCTCTGCCCTATTTACATAGACTTGAATCACTGGACACTTTATTAATGGAACACTAGTCACTTTAATAATGTTTACATACTGCTGTACTCATCTCATATGTATATACTGTATTCTATTGTATTTTAGTCAATGCCACTCTGACATTACTCAATGTAATATATTTTTTTTCTTAATTCAATTCAATTCAATTCCATGCTTTTTCTTTTAGATTTGTGTGGATTTTTGTGAATCGTTTTTAGATACTACCAGACTGTTTGGAGTTAGGAACACAGCATTTCGTTACACCCACACTAACCTCTGCTAAATATGTGTATGGTCATTTTATTTGATTGGATTTGATTTGGTGAATGAGCTCTGCTGCTCTGGCTCCTTGTAGAATGGCTTGGCGGTCATTGTACCGGAGGACCTTGAAGATCAGCATCCTCGGGTCTGACTGAAGCATTACTAGTCCCAGGTCCTGAGTAGATGTGATGGGCTCTTTCTATCTCAACCTTGTGAGATATGGATGGGATCCATTTAGGGATCATTCTCTGTAGGAATTTGATCGTCAGTCTCGTCTCCTTCTTTTAAAGAAATTAATCGTATATTTGAGTGATGTGAACGGTCGTCCATTTCAGCCATCTTCAGCTGCGTCTTCTGCAATGGCGCAAGACAGTCAATGGTTTTCCGTTTGCTTTCAGTTGGTTTTCCGTTTGCTTTCAGTTGGTTTTCCGTTTGCTTTCAGTTGGTTTTCCGTTTGCTTTCAGTTGGTTTTCCGTTTGCTTTCAGTTGGTTTTCCCTTTGCTTTCCCATATTTTCACCTTGCCACTTTAGTAGACAGATTGTCCATCACTTTCATCCACCTGTCAACGTTGACTGTAAGAGCTTCAACAGCCACCAAATTCTCTCTGTGTTTTCTGTTGAGTGGTTTCACCGCCTCAGCTAACACCAGTTGTAGCATAGCTTCGAGAGAGTTCTGTTGCTTGGCTAATGCCTCAGAAATCCCAGCAGCTATTTAAGTGCTGAGGGCTGTCTCGTGACGCTTAACTATAGACAAAGAAGTCGGAGAAGCAACGTTTTTCTTACCTCCTTGAGTAGTCAGCGTTGTTAATCAGTCTTGGGTTCGTTTATAAAGAGTTCAGTATCAAAATATTGTAATGCAATATGAGAAAGAGGTATTGGGTTTGCAGAGCTCTAGTGACTAGCGACCACAACGCCCGTTGGTCAGGTGACCCTCTCAACCTTAAAGCACTTAGAAATTTCACGTTTGGCACAACTTCGATGAACATGGATGAACGTTTTAATTCTGACGTCAGACTGTTAGAGCTTGTTGTGCAAATAGTCACTAAAGTGCAGGTCTGTGTAGGGAGACAGCTAGGGTTAGATGCTCAGCAGTCTGATGGGCTGGTGGAAGAAGCCGTCTCGGAACCTGATGGCTTACCAGATGGTAACAGAGATACTCTACGCCACACACATCCATAGAGACTCATACACACTTTTCTCCAGTCAAAAATCTTTGCACTGTCTTCTTGCAGTTTAGTACAATATCCTGCTATCTCTCTCTCTCTCTCTCTCTCTCTCTCTCTCTCTCTCCCTCTCTCTGCTGCGTGTGATACGGGCAACCAGCTGTTCCGGATGACTGTGGGATCTCATTCTCCATGGCTGATGTGAGTACCGGTAAGTCTTTTAAAAGGGGTTAATACTCGCAAAGCCGCAGGACCAGACGGAATCCCCAGTCATGTCCGCAGAGCATGAGCAGACCATCTGGCAAGTGTCTTCACAGACATATTCAACATCTCCTTGTCCCAGGGTGTAATCCCAACATGTTACAAGCTGACCACCATTGTCCCTATTCCCAATAAATCAAAGGCAACCTGTTTAAATGATTATTGTCCTGTAGCACTGTCATGGATAAAAGAGAGTCTCCTCCGTCCCACCAGAGAGGAATGACTTTAACGACCTGCCGTAAACTCTCTCTCTGGACCTGCGGTATGGAGAAGAAGAAAGCAATCCTGTGTGTGTGTAGAGAGAGAGAATCTGACGACAATACTCCAACATCCAAAAGTGGATAATGAAACAATTTTCCTAACATAATGAATGTGGGAGATGGTTGGTGGGGATCCAAACAATAAATCCTGTCAAAATATTGTTTTGTGATATCATTCAATTATGGACGGTATAACTAAATTACTGTAACTCCACACATTTATCTGTCCCAGTTATCAGCTTTACATCTAAATGTTCTGAATCGTATATGATTAAACATGAAACTATTTGTGTGAAGACGAAATTTGATAATATCAAACAAGCTAACAAGAGGAGAATTGTTTTTCATGTTAGCTTTTGCTGAGTCAGTGACCACGCCCACGTCATCCCTCCAAGGTGAGTGCATAAAAGGACTGCTAACTAAAATTTACATTAGACAAAGCAGGCGGACAGTGTTGAGCCGGACGTCACAAATGGTTAGAATCTACCAGACCAAAATGTGTGGAGCGGTGGCTACACTTTGAAATGGTTAAATACAGACCGACAGCGTGATCCTCTGAAACTCAACAGAGAAGAAGAAGACAAGACTAAGACATGCACCGCCTGCAGCTCTGCATGTAACGTCGTCTAGGAAACTCAACCGAAGAAGAGAAAAGAAAAGAAGAACATTTCCCCATCAACACTGTGTGGTACGTTTGATGTATCCAGTCTAACGAACACTCAGAGACAAAGAAGACTCGTACAACTGAGGACAACATTGTGACCTCTGGTGGACAACCAGAGACTTACACAACCAGAGACTTTCTCTCTAATTATTTGTAACAGACTGGTTTCAGAGAAGACAGACAAATACATCTAAACGTAAATATATGTTGCATTTCTAAACCCGAAAGAGCCGTTGTTAGGGTGCTGAATATTAATATTTACAGTGAGCGTATTATTCAACTGTATGTACGACAGTTGAATTTCTTTGTCTCTCCTTCTCCCGTTCTTTCTTTCCCCACCCCATTCATTGTGTAACAAGCCGTCATATCAGGTTGGTGCACTAGGGACTTTTCATTGATTATGTTAGTAATCAATTCAACCTAATTGTGTGTGCTCAAGGAATTTCTGTGAGATGATTTAATTAGTTAGTAAATAAATAATTAAGCCAATTTGTGTATCACTGAATCGTCATTTAGACTAGGGTTCAAGCAAATTTATGAAGTCAACAACATTCAGAATGAGACTGATATGAGGTAATAATTAATCATTTACTTTTATTGATTTAAGAGATATTCATTTATTAAATCGGGAGATAGTAACTCGTTAAATAACTTTTCCCGTGGTGCCCCAAGATTGCTAATGAGTTAATTGTTACATGATTCATTTAATCACATAATAACTAAACATAGTTAATTGATTTGATAAAATAACAGTCATCACATGAATGGTAGTCACATCATGACAGCACTCACATCTGTCATCCTGAAGTGTCTGGAAAGACTGGTCATGGCCCACATCAACTCCATCATCCCAGATACACTGGATCCACTCCAACTTGCATAACGCCCCAATAGATCCATGGATCACACAATCTCAATTGCACTTCATACTGCTCTATCCCACCTGGACAAGAGGCTCACCTACATTTCATACTGCTCTATCCCACCTCCATACTGCTCTATCCCACCTCCATACTGCTGTATCCCACCTCCATACTGCTCTATCCCACCTCCATACTGCTCTATCCCACCTCCACACTGCTCTATCTCACCTCCATACTGCTCTATCTCACCTCCATACTGCTCTATCCAACCTTCACACTGCTCTATCCCACCTCCATACTGCTCTATCCCACCTCCATACTGCTCTATCCCACCTCCATACTGCTGTATCCCACCTCCATACTGCTCTATCCCACCTCCATACTGCTCTATCCCACCTCCATACTGCTCTATCTCACCTCAATACTGCTCTATCCCACCTCCATACTGCTCTATCCCACCTCCATACTGCTGTATCCCACCTCCATACTGCTCTATCCCACCTCCATACTGCTCTATCCCACCTCCATACTGCTCTATCCCACCTCCATACTGCTCTATCCCACCTCCATACTGCTCTATCCCACCTTCACACTGCTCTATCCCACCTCCATACTGCTCTATCCCACCTCCATACTGCTGTATCCCACCTCCATACTGCTCTATCCCACCTCCATACTGCTCTATCTCACCTCCATACTGCTCTATCCCACCTCCATACTGCTCTATCCCACCTCCATACTGCTCTATCCCACCTCCATACTGCTCTATCCCACCTTCACACTGCTCTATCCCACCTCCATACTGCTCTATCCCACCTCCATACTGCTCTATCCCACCTCCATACTGCTCTATCCCACCTCCATACTGCTCTATCCCACCTCCATACTGCTGTATCCCACCTCCATACTGCTCTATCCCACCTCCATACTGCTCTATCCCACCTCCACACTGCTCTATCTCACCTCCATACTGCTCTATCTCACCTCCATACTGCTCTATCCAACCTTCACACTGCTCTATCCCACCTCCATACTGCTCTATCCCACCTCCATACTGCTCTATCCCACCTCCATACTGCTGTATCCCACCTCAATACTGCTCTATCCCACCTCCATACTGCTCTATCCCACCTCCATACTGCTCTATCCCACCTCCATACTGCTCTATCCCACCTCCATACTGCTCTATCCCACCTTCACACTGCTCTATCCCACCTCCATACTGCTCTATCCCACCTCCATACTGCTGTATCCCACCTCCATACTGCTCTATCCCACCTCCATACTGCTCTATCCCACCTCCATACTGCTCTATCTCACCTCTATACTGCTCTATCCCACCTCCATACTGCTCTTTCTCACCTCCATACTGCTCTTTCTCACCTCCATACTGCTCTATCCCACCTCCACACTGCTCTATCTCATCTCCATACTACTCTATCCCACCAATCTAAAAGCAGATTTATCTAGCTCGGGGTAGACCCTAGGAACCTCAAGAGTTAACCAATCCTGTTAGCGGGTTAGGCAACTCAGGTGTCTATACTTTGAACAGCAAAGTTAGACGAGACGGAAGTTTATGAAGTAGATCCCTTGTAAACAAAACGGGAGTAACGTAGATAGATGTCTACGAGTCTTTATCGAAGTCCAGCCAACCTTGTGATACAGGATGAATCTTAGCTAGACCGAGAAGCCTTGAAATGGAACTATAATGATTATGATTCCTACTATCCCAGTCCCTTATGAAGTGGCAGCATGAGAGATGATTTCCACCATTTTGGAATATTTCCTGATAACAATTGTAAAAAAAAAAAAAAAATTTAAGTGTGTTATTGAGCCAACAATGACAGGCGCTGCAGACTTAAGCAGACCGGGAACCAATTTGTCGGCCCCTTTTGGATTTCATGTTGCTAGCAAAGCATCCTGGACTTTTTCTGTCAATATATACTAAAAGAAAAGTTTTGACTATAATTTCTCTGATCATTGAGCAAGTTTCCGCCTATCAGCATCCAGCCTTATATCACTGTGAATAGGCTTAGAAGTGATTTAAAAGAGATGGTGATTAAATGCATCAATGATGGCATTTTTTCCCCCCCGTAATGAGGCCAGTGTCTGAATCAATTTGTTGTGGCAGAGACGAGGAAGCAGAACCCTTCAGGGATTTGACAGTTTCCCAGAATTTAGCCGGGTTCCCATTTTACAATCCAAAAGAGATGTTACATAATAATCAGATTGAGCTTTTTCTCATTTGTCTTACACAATGATTCCTCAGTTGCTTAAAAGCTTGCCAGTCCGGGGCCTAAGCCTGTGTTCCTGACCTTGACCCAAGCATCATCTCTTTTATGAATGGCTTCTGATAATTCTGGAGTATCCCAGGTTTTCAATTAAACTATTTTGTTGAAGGGTGCATGATTATCCACAATAGTATTGAAAACATCTGATAAAAGGCTGAATGTTAAGAGCTCCCCCCGGGCCGCGGGAGAGTGAAAAAAAAAAACAGATCCACAATGTTCAACCCAGTGTCCAAAATCTGTGTCTCTATCTCTGCTGAAAGGACAAACAACCCCAAACACATATCAAAAGCACCTTGGTTCAAGAAGAGATGCTGTACTCACCTTGAGTGGCCAGCGAAATGTCCAGATGTGAATCATAACCATAACCGATAATACCATAAGGCAGAAAAGAGCAGTTGTGCGCAGAACAACCCTCAAACATGTAATAATTACAGCAGTTTGCTGCCAAGTTTCCAGGAGCATTTATTTGCACTTAGCTTGGCCAAAGGCGGTATTAGCTTCAGGGTGCCAATAAAAAAAAATCCATGTAATTTGTCTTTATTTTCTAAATTAAAATTGCACATTTAAGTTAGATACTTTTTTTAATGTGTGTTGCCATGATGTAAATTATTTAACAAGGCGTGGAGACAAAAATAAATATTTTCAATTTGAACTTATTCTAAAAGAAATAGGGAATTATTTCCCGGCCGGGCAGACTCTCCAGGTCTCTCTCTCTCTCTTTCTCTCTCTCTCTCAGCAGCGGTGAGTGTGGAACATCACTGGGGAGCCAGATTACAACCTATGTGTTGGGATAATTCAAAATCAAATCAAATCAAATGTTTTTTGTCACATGCGCCTAATACAACAGGTACTACAAACCTGACAATGAAATGCTTACTTACATTAGCCAACAATGCAGTTTTAAGAAAATACAACAAATAAAAAGTAAGAGGTAAGAATAACATATAATTAAAGAGCAGCAGTATATAACAATAGAGGGGCTATATACAGGGTGTTACGGTACAGAGTCAATGTGGAGGCTATATACAGGGTGTTACGGTACAGAGTCAATGTGGAGGCTATATACAGGGTGTTACGGTACAGAGTCAATGTGGAGGCTATATACAGGGGGGTACCGGTACAGAGTCAATGTGGAGGCTATATACAGGGGGGTACCGGTACAGAGTCAATGTGGAGGCTATATACAGGGGGGTACCGGTACAGAGTCAATGTGGAGGCTATATACAGGGGGTACCGGTACAGAGTCAATGTGGAGGCTATATACAGGGGGGTACCGGTACAGAGTCAATGTGGAGGCTATATACAGGGTGTTACGGTACAGAGTCAATGTGGAGGCTATATACAGGGTGTTACGGTACAGAGTCAATGTGGAGGCTATATACAGGGTGTTACGGTAAAGAGTCAATGTGGAGACTATATACAGGGTGTTACGGTACAGAGTCAATGTGGAGGCTATATACAGGGTGTTACGGTACAGAGTCAATGTGGAGACTATATACAGGGTGTTACGGTACAGAGTCAATGTGGAGGCTATATACAGGGTGTTACGGTACAGAGTCAAGGTGGAGGCTATATACAGGGTGTTACGGTACAGAGTCAATGTGGAGGATATATACAGGGTGTTACGGTACAGAGTCAAGGTGGAGGCTATATACAGGGTGTTACGGTACAGAGTCAATGTGGAGGCTATATACAGGGGGTACAGCGTCAATGTGGAGGCTATGTACAGGGTGTACCGGTACAGAGTCAATGTGGAGGCTATATACAGGGGGTACAGAGTCAATGTGGAGGCTACATACAGGGGGTACCCAAACAGAGTCAATGTGGAGGCTATATACAGGGGTACATGTACAGAGTCAATGTGGAGGCTATATACAGGGTGTTACGGTACAGAGTCAATGTGGAGGGTATATACAGGGGGTACAGAATCAATGTGGAGGCTATATACAGGGGGTACAGAGTCAATGTGGAGGCTATATACAGGGGGTACCGGTACAGAGTCAATGTGGAGGCTGTATACAGGGGGTACAGCGTCAATGTGGAGGCTATGTACAGGGTGTACCGGTACAGAGTCAATGTGGAGGCTATATACAGGGGGTACAGAGTCAATGTGGAGGCTACATACAGGGGGTACCCAAACAGAGTCAATGTGGAGGCTATATACAGGGGTACATGTACAGAGTCAATGTGGAGGCTATATACAGGGTGTTACGGTACAGAGTCAATGTGGAGGCTATATACAGGGGGTACCGGTACAGAGTCAATGTGGAGGCTGTATACAGGGGGTACCGGTACAGAGTCAATGTGGAGGGTATATACAGGGGGTACCAATACAGAGTCAATGTGGAGGCTATTTACAGGGGGTACCGGTACAGAGTCAATGTGGAGGCTATACACAGGGGGTACCTGTACAGAGTCAATGTGGAGGCTATATACAGGGGTGTACCGTTACAGAGTCAATGTGGAGGCTATATACAGGGTGTTACGGTACAGAGTCAATGTGGAGGCTATATACAGGGTGTTACCATACAGAGTCAATTGCGTTGTTAAGAACCAGACACCATTACACACATGGACCTTAATGGACTGGAGAAGAACCAGACACCATTACACACAGGGAACTTAATGGACTGGAGAAGAACCAGACACCATTACACACAGGGAACTTAAACAGTGAAATTGTCAACCTTGTTCGCATAGCGATGATGAAAATAATGTGATTTAGGCTGTAATGATCTCCAAACTTATAACCATTATGTCATCACACTGTTGATATAGAAATGGACGCAATGATAGTTTATCGAATCCCATTGTGATGCAGAGGGGGACACTTTTTTGGACAGGGACATTATCTGGCATGACAGACCTCCGACCAAATAATTATTTACATTTCTGGGGCAACTCAGTTGAGGTGTCAACACACTGTTGAGAGTTACAATAGTAGAATACTCAAGGTGCAATTTTGAAATTCAGCAATCACTCAATTAGCCACGTCAGCTAGGATTTTTTATTTATTGTTTAAGTTAGTCTAGTAAGGTATCTAAAGATCATTACCAATTTACACTACACCTTCAAAATAGCCACACCCACAAATTCTAGCACACAGTCATGCAATCTCCATAGACAAACATTGGCAGTAGAACGGCCGGTACTGAAGAGCTCACTAACAAGTCAGTTCATCAAAAATTCTGCCCCCTCTAGAGTCAAATGCTTCTAACTTTGGGGCAACAGTTTGGGGAAGGCCCTTTCCTGTTTCAGCATGACAATGTCCTCATACACAAAGCAAGGTCCATAGAGAAATCGGTGTGGAATAACTTGACTGGCCTGCACAGAGCCCTGACCTCAACCCCATAGAACACCTTTGGGATGAATTGGAACGCCGACTGCGAGCCAAGCCTAATCGCCCAACATTAGCGCCCGACCTAACTAATGCTCTTGTGGCTGAATGGAAGCAAGTCAGTAATGTTCCAACATCTAGTGGAAAGCCTTCCCAGAAGAGTGGATGCTATTATAGCAGCAAAGGGGGGACATACTCATGTTATTTGCCATGATTTTGGAATTATATGTTTGTCCACATACTTATGGTCATGTAGGGTAGCTAGATGCCACAGTTCCCCGTAAGCGATGTCCACAGAATTGCAACAACGTCAGTGCTGAAAAGCAAATTGGAGAAGGGCTGTCAATTCTACAAGTCGTTCTATTTAACCGATTACGAAGGTATGAATACATAATATTAACAGCCAACTAGCTATCTAGCTATGGTAGGTCAGTAGTTGCCAGCAGCAGCACCAGCGTTAGCCGGCTCGCTAAACTAGTAAACAAAACAACCAAAGTTAAATTCAGTTACTACCTGGCAATCTAAGCAGAGTTGTGTCAATGAGTAGATCGGTTCTCAGTTGGCTAAGACATATCACAGGGTTTGTGCATGCTGAAATATGTTGTGTTTGGATGCTATCGGCAGCGGTGTAAACTAGGTACCGTAAATTCTTTATTTATTTAATTATCATTTTTTTCATTCACTTCTATTGTTAACCTGCACTGTTAGAGCTAAGAGCTCAAGAATGTCACTGTACCCTGCAATTACATCTGTCATCCCCCCGTGCATGTGACTAATAAAATAATCTATCTATCTTCTCTTCCCTTCTTGTCTTCATCATCTGGTCTGATTTGGAGAGAGAGAGAGAGAGAGACGCGGTGGGATAAGAATAGACCAGGGAAGGAAGCCACATGAGACTATTGAGATGTGCCCTTAGGGTAATGACAGAAGGAGGTATGTTAGCAGTCTTAGAGACATCCTCAGAAAAAAAAAAAACAGGGTGACTACCTATTTATAGGAAGGTCCACACACTGTTTTTTACATTTTACATCATCAATGTCAGCCGTAACCAAAACTTTACAGAGGCGACCGTTATTGGTCGATCACAATGTGTGCATACCCCCAACGAAGAATGGAACACGTTGGAATGAACCAATAATTTGTCGTTTTGATCCATTTAGTTCATGTTTATGTTTGAGTAGGAGGTTGCACCTGTTGTTCCTAATGATGTCATCTTTCTGAGTCCACCTTTACCACCTGTTATCCCTGAACTTGTTTAAAGTTCTTAGTGGTATTAGGGTAAATGTCTCTCCCTGACCGCTCCTTGAAAGGGTCACGGATTGGCATTTTCTCGACTGATCAGAGAGATGATGAGTCAAACTATGGGTGGAAGTTGCCCTTAAACCGTCCAGTGCAGTCAAAACAAATATTTTACATATATTTCCACACTATGAGCTTGGAAAAAAATACTGTGACGTTGTGAAAATTATGATTAATACCTTTTTAGTGTAAGTGCTGTTTGAAAAGCCTGACATTTCAGCCTGTTCTGGTGGGATGGAGTTATGACCTGCCTGGTGACATCACCAGGTGCTAAATTAGTTAAGATAGACCAATAAGAGAGTTCCAAACCTCTCTGCCAATAAGAGCTAGTTTTCTGTTGTCCCCTCCCCACTCAGACCACTCCCAGACAGTCCTAGAAAAATTATTACTTGAGAAATATCTCTTTGCTAAGAAGCTATTTTTGTTTAATTTTGACCATTCGAATTGAAAACAATCACGGTAAGGTATTGTTACCCAGAAAGTGATATTGAGATAAAAATGGCTGCATCGTTGATATTGGTGTACGTATCTGTTGCCAGACAAGCCTAAATTCTTTAGGTATTTTATATTGTCAAATCAAATAATTGGACTTTTAAGCACAAAACTAGGATCAGCTGACATTTGCCAGTAGTAACATGAATCATTCAGGGAGAGAATTATACAACTGACCAGAGATCAGTGTTTGTTGTCCTTCTTTATGAGGACTAATATCCCTGTCTCTGTCTCTCCTCCACCACCCACACGCAAGTGAATGCAGGCACGCACACACTCTCCCCTGACCCCTCTCCCTGCTAGACTAATGTCCCAGACGGATAGATGATGTGCCACTCGGTGCATTGTCTCTCTTAATCACAGGGAGGGAGATGGGGGAGAAGAGAGGGGGTGGGGGAACTGGGAAGGGGGATGTGAAAAGGGGAAGATATGACAGGGTAAGACGGGTGAGGAATGGAGGCTGATCAACCATGACGATCACCTGAAATCGTACGATGAATCCATCTCATTGCCAATTAAGAGAGAGAGAAAGAGAGAGAGAGAGACTAACTATTGTGGTAATGAGTAAGCGAGAAGATGGAGAGGAGGAGGGGGACAGGAGAGGAAGGAGGGGAGGGACAGGAGAAGAGGTAGGACAGGAAGGTGAGGAAGAAGAGGGAAAGGAGGAGAGGAAGGAGAGGAAGAGGGGTTGGAGAGGAAGGAGAGGAGGGACAGGAGGAGAGGGAGAGGAGGAAGGAGAGGAAGAGGGGGTGGAGAGGGAGGAGAGGAAGAGAGGGCACAGGGAAGAGGAATGTTTGTTTTGACCCTGGGTAAAGAGAGATATTGAAGGAGGTTGTTCTTTTCACACACTCACACACTCACTCACTCACTCACTCACTCACTCACTCACTCACTCACTCATTCATTCTCACACACACTGACTCACACACACTGACTCACACACATACACACAAGGGTTGAATGGCGGAAACCAGTTTAATGAGATTTACTGGGATTTACCGCCCATAACCACTACATTTTTCCGGGACAAATAACTGCGAGAAACCAGCAAATAATAATAAATAATTTATATGAACAGCATGACGTGAGAGGGAACTGTTATATTATTAATATTATTATTATATTATATTAGACACAAGGTCTAAATCTGGCTTCTCTATGGCCTCTAAATGATGAATTATCAACACTCAGGGTGGGGACAGACAACCCATCTCAGGGTGGGGACAGACAGCCCATCTCAGGGTGGGGACAGAGGGCCCATCTCAGGGTGCGGACAGACGGCCCATCTCAGGGTGGGGATAGACAGCCCATCTCAGGGTGGGGACAGACAGCCCATCTCAGGGTGTGGACAGACAACCCATCTCAGGGTGGGGACAGAGGGCCCATCTCAGGGTGGGGACAGACGGCCCATCTCAGGGTGTGGACAGACAGCCCATCTCAGGGTGGGGACAGACGGCCCATCTCAGGGTGGGGACAGACGGCCCATCTCAGGGTGGGGACAGACAGCCCATCTCAGGGTGGGGACAGACAGCCCATCTCAGGGTGTGGACAGACAACCCATCTCAGGGTGGGGACAGACAGCCCATCTCAGGGTGGGGACAGACGGCCCATCTCAGGGTGTGGACAGACAACCCATCTCAGGGTGGGGACAGAGGGCCCATCTCAGGGTGGGGACAGACAGCCCATCTCAGGGTGGGGACAGACAGCCCATCTCAGAGTGGGGACAGACAGCCCATCTCAGGGTGGGGGACAAACAGCCCATCTCAGCGTGGGGGACAAACAGCCCATCTCAGGGTGGGGACAGACAGCCCATCTCAGCGTGGGGGACAAACAGCCCATCTCAGTTTGCAGCTCAGTTCACAATGCATGTAGACCTATCATCTCATCATGGTTACTTTCTTTCTTGTGACAGGTCGGGCTGTGTTTAGTGCAGTGTCGTCTATGCTACAGTAATATGAAGACTGAATGTGCGTCTAATTTACCCATCTCCATCTGGATTTCGAGAGTCACATAATAATGTTATTGTAAAGATCATTTAAAAAAAAAAAATATTTTAGCAGCAGAGTTTTAAAATATCTCATCATTCGATTATCGTTGCTTTAAATCAGTGCACTCACAAGCAATCTCTATAGCAGTCTTTCTCTCTCCCCATTAACTCCATTAAAATTGCATCTAAAATAGAAAATTCTGTTCTCGACTGATATGTAGCCCTATATATAGATGTCCTAGCCTACCTCTTTCGGGTAATACATTCAATGGCGCATTAGCCTTATATTTAGAAAATTAATGATTGGTTATGCATAATAAGGGCTCCCGAGTGGCGCAGCGGTCTACTGCACTGCGTCTCAGTGCTCGAAGGCGTCACTACAGCCCCTGGTTAAAATCCAGGCTGTATCACATCCGACTGCGATTGGGACTTCCATAGGGCGGCACGCAATTGTCCCCAGTGTTGGCCGGGGTAGGCCGGGGTAGGCCGGGGTAGGCCGTCATTGGAGATAAGAATTTGTTCTTAACTAACTTGCCAAGTTAAATAAAAAACCTTCTAACTTAAAGCCTCTGTCTCTTGCGGAATATGCAAACACAAGTGCCCCTCCTTACAAAACACTCCTTAGCTACTGGAGTCCCATGTAGGAAAAGCTAGACTAGAACCGCTTGCTGGACAGATTTTCTTTTTGCATTTCTTATACCAATGGACTATTCAAAGAGGGACTATTCAAAGCTCTTGTTTGCTGAATGTTACACACAGGAGCCAAGATAACTCTAGGTTAGTTTGAAAGAAGAGTGAACACGCTAGGGCGGTAGGCTATAGCAGTTATTAATACAGACCCATAACCATTCAGATGGTGGTAGGCTATAGCAGTTATTAATACAGACCCATAACCATTCAGATGGTGGTAGGCTATAGCAGTTATTAATTCAGACCCATAACCATTCAGACCCATAACCATTCAGACCCATAACCATTCAGATATTAATTCAGACCCATAACCATTCAGACCCATAACAATTCAGATGGTGGTAGACTATAGCAGTTATTAATTCATACCCATAACCATTCAGATGGTGGTAGGCTATAGCAGTTATTATTTCAGACCCATAACCATTCAGATGGTGGTAGACTATAGCAGTTGTTAATTCAGACCCATTACCATTCAGATGGTGGTAAACTATAGCAGTTATTAATTCAGACCCATAACCATTCAGATGGTGGTCTATAGCAGTAATTAATTCAGACCCATAACCATTCAGACCCATAACCATTCAGATGGTGGTCTATAGCAGTTATTAATTCAAACCCATAACCATTCAGACCCATAACCATTCAGATGGTGGTAGGCTATAGCAGTTATTAATTCAGACCCATTACCATTCAGATGGTGGTCTATAGCAGTTATTAATTCAGACCCATAACCATTCAGACCCATAACCATTCAGATGGTGGTCTATAGCAGTTATTAATTCAAACCCATAACCATTCAGACCCATAACCATTCAGATGGTGGTAGGCTATAGCAGTTATTAATTCAGACCCATAACAATTCAGACCCATAACCATTCAGATGGTGGTAGACTATAGCAGTTATTAATTCAGACCTATAACCATTCAGACCCATAACAATTCAGATGGTGGTAGACTATAGCAGTTATTAATTCAGACCCATAACCATTCAGACCCATAACCATTCAGATGGTGGTAGGCTATAGCAGTTATTAATTCAGACCTATAGCCATTCAGACCCATAACAATTCAGATGGTGGTAGACTATAGCAGTTATTAATTCAGACCCATAACCATTCAGACCCATAACCATTCAGATGGTGGTAGACTATAGCAGTTATTAATTCAGATCCATAACCATTCAGACCCATAACCATTCAGACCCATAACCATTCAGATCTTAATTCAGACCCATAACCATTCAGACCCATAACAATTCAGATGGTGGTAGACTATAGCAGTTATTAATTCATACCCATAACCATTCAGATGGTGGTAGGCTATAGCAGTTATTATTTCAGACCCATAACCATTCAGATGGTGGTAGACTATAGCAGTTATTAATTCAGACCCATTACCTTTCAGATGGTGGTAAACTAAAGCAGTTATTAATTCAGACCCATAACCATTCAGACCCATAACCATTCAGACCCATAACCATTCACAACCATAACCATTCAGACCCATAACAATTCAGATGGTGGTAGACTATAGCAGTTATTAATTCATACCCATAACCATTCAGATGGTGGTAGACTATAGCAGTTATTAATTCAGACCCATTACCATTCAGATGGTAGACTATAGCAGTTATTAATTCAGACCCATAACCATTCAGATGGTGGTAGACTATAGCAGTTATTAATTCAGACCCATAACCATTCAGATGGTGGTAGACTATAGCAGTTATTAATTCAGACCCATAACCATTCAGACCCATAACCATTCAGATGGTGGTAGACTATAACAGTTATTAATTCAGACCCATAACCATTCAGACGGTGGTAGACAATAACAGTTATTAATTCAGACCCATAACCATTCAGACCCATAACCATTCAGATGGGGGTAGACTATAGCAGTTATTAATTCAGACCCATTACCATTCAGATGGTAGACTATAGCAGTTATTAATTCAGACCCATAACCATTCAGATGGTGGTAGACTATAGCAGTTATTAATTCAGACCCATAACCATTCAGATGGTGGTAGACTATAGCAGTTATTAATTCAGACCCATAACCATTCAGACCCATAACCATTCAGATGGTGGTAGACTATAACAGTTATTAATTCAGACCCATAACCATTCAGACGGTGGTAGACAATAACAGTTATTAATTCAGACCCATAACCATTCAGACCCATAACCATTCAGATGGGGGTAGACTATAGCAGTTATTAATTCAGACCCATAACCATTCAGATGGTGGTAGACTATAACAGTTATTAATTCAGACCCATAACCATTCAGGTGGTGGTAGACTATAGCAGTTATTAATTCAGACCCATAACCATTCAGATGGTGGTAGACTATAGCAGTTATTAATTCAGACCCATAACCATTCAGATGGTGGTAGACTATAGCAGTTATTAATTCAGACCCATAACCAATCAGATGGTGGTAGACTATAGCAGTTATTAATTCAGACCCATAACCATTCAGATGGTGGTAGACTATAGCAGTTATTAATTCAGACCCATAACCATTCAGATGGTGGTAGACTATAGCAGTTATTAATTCAGACCCATAACCATTCAGATGGTGGTAGACTATAGCAGTTATTAATTCAGACCCATAACCATCCAGATGGTGGTAGACTATAGCAGTTATTAATTCAGACCCATAACCATCCAGATGGTGGTAGACTATAGCAGTTATTAATTCAGACCCATAACCATCCAGATGGTGGTAGACTATAGCAGTTATTAATTCAGACCCATAACCATTCAGATGGTGGTAGGCTATAGCAGTTATTAATTCAGACCCATAACCATTCAGATGGTGGTAGACTATAGCAGTTATTAATTCAGACCCATAACCATTCAATCTTCATGAAGTGAAGTGAAGTGAAAGCCTCCAGTATCTATTTCTAGTCCAATATTATTCCAGAATGTCATTTGAATGATGAAGATAAGGACAGCAAAACATTTTTAATTTAATTGATTAAACCGAGGAAGGAATGAAGCATCAATAGAGAGAGGAGGAGGTAGGCAAATAACATCAGTGGAAATATTATTGGAGGTACATATGCCTACTAATTATACAAATAGGCCCTATTATATTCCAATATTGAAATCAAATTCGCTAGGCCATACTTGTAACTCTGTAGGCCGCATGTGCTGCCCCAGAATCGTTTGTTCTCTCCCAGCTTTATCATGGTTTGAACGATGTGTGTTATTCCAGTCCTTATAATACAGTATAATAATACAGTAATACAGTTCACACTGAAAAAGATTAGCCTACTGGAGCTAGTTTCATTGATTTACCCAACAGAGCATATAGCTACAGTGCCTTGCGAAAGTATTCGGCCCCCTTGAACTTTGCGACCTTTTGCCACATTTCAAGCTTCAAACATAAAGATATAAAACTGTATTTTTTTGTGAAGAATCAACAACAAGTGGGACACAATCATGAAGTGGAACGACATTTATTGGATATTTCAAACTTTTTTAATAAATCAAAAACTGAAAAATTGGAGGGCTAAATTATTCAGCCCCTCAATCCCTCTAAACTTTCAGCTCATTACAAGGAGAAGACTGATCAGAGATGCAGCCAAGAGGCCCATGATCACTCTGGATGAACTGCAGAGATCTACAGCTGAGGTGGGAGACTCTGTCCATAGGACAACAATCAGTCGTATATTGCACAAATCTGGCCTTTATGGAAGAGTGGCAAGAAGAAAGACATTTCTTAAAGATATCCATAAAAAGTGTCGGTTAAAGTTTGCCACAAGCCACCTGGGAGACACACCAAACATGTGGAAGAAGGTGCTCTGGTCAGATGAAACCAAAATTGAACTTTTTGTCAACAATGCAAAACGTTATGTTTGGCGTAAAAGCAACACAGCTGAACACACCATCCCCACTGTCAAACATGGTGGTGGCAGCATCATGGTTTGGGCCTGCTTTTCTTCAGCAGGGACAGGGAAGATGGTTCAAATTGATGGGAAGATGGATGGAGCCAAATACAGGACCATTCTGGAAGAAAACCTGATGGAGTCTGCAAAAGACCTGAGACTGGGACGGAGATTTGTCTTCCAACAAGACAATGATCCAAAACATAAAGCAACATCTACAATGGAATGGTTCAAAAATAAACATATCCAGGTGTTAGAATGGCCAAGTCATAGTCCAGACCTGAATCCAATCGAGAATCTGTGGAAAGAACTGAAAACTGCTGTTCACAAATGCTCTCCATACAACCTCACTGAGCTCGAGCTGTTTTGCAAGGAGGAATGGGAAAAAATTTCAGTCTCTCGATGTGCAAAACTGAGAGAGCCATACCCCAAGCGATTTACAGCTGTAATCGCAGCAAAAGGTGGCGTTACAAAGTATTAACTTAAGGGGGCTGAATCATTTTGCACGCCCAATTTTTTCAGTTTTTGATTTGTTAAAAAAGTTTGAAATATCCAATAAATGTCGTTCCACTTCATGATTGTGTCCCACTTGTTGTTGATTCTTCAAAAAAAATACAGTTTTATATCTTTATGTTTGAAGCCTGAAATGTGGCAAAAGGTCGCAAAGTTCAAGGGGGCCGAATACTTTCGCAAAGCACTGTAGCTACATCTATAGGCCATTATGTTTTTATGTCGTGTAATAACATTCAGATGAAGTTGGAAGTTTACATACACTTAGGTTGGAGTCATTAAAACTTGTTTTTCAACCACTCCACACATTTCTTGATAACAAACTATATTTTTGGCAAGTGAGTTAGGATATCTAATTTGTGCATGACACAAGTCATTTTTCCAACAATTATTTACAGACAGATGATTTCACTTATAATTCACTGAATCACAATTCCTGTGGGTCAAAAATGTACATAGACTAAGTTGACTGTGCCTTTAAACAGCTTGGAAAATTCCAGAAAATTATTTCATGGCTTTAGAAGCTTCTGATAGGCTAATTGACATCATTTGAGTCAATTGGAGGTGTACCTCTGGATGTATTTCAAGGTCTACCTTCAAACGCAGTGCCTCTTTGCTTGACATCATGGGAAAATCAAAACAAATCAGCCAAGAACTCAGAAATAAATTGTATACCTCCACAAGTCTGGTTCATCCTTGGGAGCAATTTCCAAACACCTGAAGGTACTACGTTCATCTGTACAAACAATAGTACGCATGGCTTCAGGACAACAAACTCAAGGTATTGGAGTGGCCATCACAAGCACTGACCTCAATCCTGTTGAAAATGTGTCTGCAGAACTGAAAAAGTGTGTGCGAGCAAGGAGGCCTACAAACCTGACTCAGTTACACCAGATTTGTCAAGAGGAATTCACCCAACTTATTATGGGAAGCTTGTGGAAGGCTACAATTTAAAGGCAATGTATGTAACTTCTGACCCACTGGGAATGTGATGAAAGAAATAAAAGCTGAAATAAATCATTCTCTTTACTAGTACTCTGACATTTCACATTCTTAAAATAAAGTGGTGATCCTAACTGACCTAAGACAGGGAATTTTTACTAGGATTGAATGTCAGGAATTGTGAAAAACTGAGTTTAAATGTATTTGGTTAAGGTGTATTTAAACTTCCAACTTCAACTGTATGTTTTGGATAACGGCAAAATCATTTGTTCTTTTTTGTGCTTGGACTCAATAAATATATTTAATGTCTCATAAAATGTATTTAGTATATGTCTCATCGGGCTAAGGTTGCATCAGGACGACATTTTTGATCTATAAGCCTATTTATGTGCTTTATAACGCTTTTGAATGACACTTCCAATTTTGGCGGGAAATACCGGGTTACCCGGGAGAAAAGTAATTAATTCTCGGGATGGAACATTTGTAAAAAAAAAAAGTGAAAATATTAAACCGTCACACACACACACACACACAAACACACACACTCACGCATTCACCCTCAGTAACACACACACACACACACACACACACACACACACACACACACACTCACGCATTCACCCTCAGTAACACACACACACACACACACACACGCATTCACCCTCAGTAACACACACACACACACACACACACAGTCACTTTGACACCTGTGTGTAGGACCACCCGTGTGTCTTTGAGTTCAGCTGAGCTTTAATCTATCAGGGCTGTCTACCTTTGAAGTGAAAATCTCTCCCTCTCTCTCAATTTCTCATGTCTTATTTCTAATTTCTAGTCATTCACATTAAGTCAATTCAATTCAATTCAAAGGGCTTCATTGGCATGGGAAATGCATGTTTACGTTGCCAAAGAAAGTGATATAGATAATAAACAAAAGTATAAAAGTGGGTTGTATTCACAATGGTGTTTGGTCTTCACTGTTTGCCCTTTTCTTGTTGAAACAGGTCACAAATATTGCTGCTGTTATTGCACACTGTGGTATTTCACCCAATAGATATGGGAGTTTATCAAAATTGTATTGTTTTCAAATTCTTTGTGGGTCTTTGTAATCTGAGGGAAATATGTGTCTCTACTATGGTCATATTAGGAAGTGCAGGAGGTTCAGAAGTGCAGATCAGTTTCCACTGCATTTTGTGGGCATTGTGCACATAGCATGTCTTCTCCTGAGTGAAAGGTCAGCCTACAATGGCCTTTCTAAATAGCAAAGCTATGCTCAATGAATGTGTACTTATGCAAAGCTTTCCTTAATTTTGGGTCAATCACAGTGGTCAGGTATTCTGCTAGTGTGTACTCTCTGTGTTGGACAAAATAGCATTAAAGTTTTCTCAGGTTTTTTGGTTAATTCTTTTCAATTTCTACAGTAATTATATTGGAGTTTTCTCATGATTTTGTTTGTCAAATTGTGTTGCTGTCCTGGGGCTCTGTGGGGTCTGTTTGTGTTTGTAAACAGAGCCCCAGGACCAGCTTGCAGAGGGGACCCTTCTCTAGGTTATTTCTAGGTTAATCTCTTTGTAGGCGATGGCTTTGTTATGGAAGGTTTGGGAATCAATTCATTTTAGGTGGTTGTAGAATTGAACAGCTCTTGTCTGGATTTTGATCGTTTGCGGGAATTGTCCAAATTCTGCTCTGTATCTACGTTGTACAGTCCAATTTATGATTACTATACCTTCAAATCCTTATATATATAAAAAAAAAATTGTCTATTAATATATTTGAGTTTAACCATAATATTTGTAGTGTTAATTGTTTTGTCTTTTCTGGTACATTAAACTGAAATTGCAACCGACTTTCTATGGCTTGGTTAAAAAATAGCGATGTGTTGGAGATCATTTCATTTTCAAATAACTGAAAGTGAGAGGTTGTAATCTGAATAAAGGGAAGAAGGTCATTACTGAACACGGGGTGAGTCATTCTTACTAATCTACTAGAGAACCAGTTCTGATTTAATTATAACTTTTGTATGACTGAAACCTTTAGTGAGGTCATAATGGTCGAGTGCTTTAATATTTAGTCATTTCTGAGTATTTATTATATAAATAGGCCTGTTTAATTTAGTCTGGCTTGTCGTTCCAAATAAAGTGGAATATTTTTTGCTCATATAATTTAAAAAACAGGTCATCAGGTATAGACCATAAGCAAATAGTTAAACTGGGATATGACTAAAGAGTTAATAATCAGATATTATAATCAGATAATATTTTTGCTAACTTTCTACATATTGTAGTCAGAATAATTCTTTATTTGGGGATATGAATACTGATGATGTCACCATCAGACAATTTTATTGGTAAACTACACGGTAATGTAAAAATTGTATTTTTCTGTGATCCGATAACTTGGTTTTAACCCGCAGAGGTTAGAAAAAGTATCTAGATCCTCTATGAGGCTATGGAGGAAATTATGAAATTGTTGATAAAAAACAACAACATGAATCATCAGTGTACAGTGAAACATTTGTTTTTAAGCCATAGATTTCTAGCCACATAATATTTTTGTTGAATCTTATTTTAATAGCTAACATTTCGATGGCAATAATAAAAAGATATGCTGACAGTGGACAACCTTGTTTTACTCCTCTTGATAGTTTAATTCTTTCTGAGAAGTAGCCATTATTTACTATTTTACACCCAGGGTTACTATACATAACTTTAACCCATTTTATAAGATATTCTCCAAACTTGAAAAATTACAGGTATTTATATATACATTCCAGTCGTACTTTATCAAAAACCTTTTCAAAGTCAGCTATGAATACCAGGCCTGGTTTCTCAGATTTTTCATAGTGTTCTATTGTTTCCAGTACTTGTCTTATATTATCTTCAATGTATTGTCCATGTAAAAAAACCTGTCTGATTGAGATGAATGATATCCGACAATACCTTCTTATTAATTCTAAGCGCTATGCACTATATGCTATATGTTTTAGCATCACAACACTGAACTATAAGGGTTCTTCAAACGTTTTAATGAACTGAAACTTCATATTTACCACGTGGGTCGTGTTTCAGTAATAGTGAAATCAGACCTTTTTGAGTATCTGATCATTTAGATTTTTTTTATAGGAGTGGTTTAACCTGTCTACGATATTGGTTCCCAATTGGGGATCAACCCTCCCACGTTCAGCTGAAACGGTGGCGGATGGAACGCAAAAATATTCTTAAAAATATTTAACCTCCACACATTAACAAGTCCAATAGCTCAAATGAAAGATAAACATCTTGTTCATCTAGCCAGCAAGTCAGATTTCTAAAATGTTTTACGGCGAAAACATAGCACATATATATGTAAAACCACCACCAGACACAGCTCATTTCAATAGCCAAAACATGCAATCAACAAACGCAGGATTAAAAAATAAATCGCTCACTAACCTTTTGAAAATCTTCATCAGATGACAGTAATATGACATATTACACAGTACATATTTTTTTTTTTCAATAATATGCCATTTATATCCATAAATGTCCATTTACAGTGAGTTCACCTTCAGAAATTACTCAAAAATGCCCGCAGGAAATCTATGTAGCGCGGCAAGATAACGTAAATAGACATCATAAACTTTGACTAAATATACATGTTCTACATATAGTTAGAAAGATACACTGCTTCTTTATGCAACCGCTGTGTTAGATTTATTTTTAACGTTACAGAAATCGCACACTATTCCATATGCTGAGACAGCGCTCAGTTCCAAGCTACATTTCCACGTAATGTTGGAGTCAACAGAAACACAGATTTAAGCATAAATATTCCCTTACCTTCGATGGTCTTCGTTCAGAATGTTCTGGAAGGCTTCATACTTACCCAATACATCGTTTGGTTTCAAGTCTTGCGTCTTTGTATTAGCTACTGCTAATAACATCAGCTGAAATGCACCCAAAACGTCCTCTGGTCCGGATAAGTTGCGCATCAAAACTTCAAAATTACACATTATATGTCGACTAAACAGGTCAAACTAAGTGCAGAAGCAAGCTTTATGATGTTTTAGACGTGCAAAACAAACTTCAATTCAATCGGCCATCGTCTGCCCTTCTCTTGAGTGCTGGAAACAAAGGAATGGCTGGGACCAATTCGCGCCCATACGCACAGCCTATTCTCTCGTGGCACGCACTAATTTCACTTCCATAGGGTCAATTCTCGCGGGATTTGAACGATTTGAAGCTCTAATGAAAGAGGACATAGCTGGTTGGGAAGGGTGGGGGCCATGACGTCAAAGTTGCTCCAACTTTCATGGCCACAAAAACTAGTTTGGAAGAATGCCTGCCCTGTGAGTTCTGCTATACTTACAGACATAATTCCAACGGTTTTAGAATCTTTAGAGTGTTTTCTATCCAATAATAATTTTTATTTGCATATATTAGCAATTTTTGACAGATTTTTTTTCCAGTTTACTAGGGGTACCCAATCTCTCCAAAGGGGGCGTATGTCTGCCATATCCTTAACAGGTTCTTAAGTACTTTGCTTCCTCTTTCAAAATATAATTTGGTGAATAATGGGTGACTTTGTCATTTGTAACACGTTTCAGTAAATTCTTTTTGGTAGCATTTCTATGTTAAAAGATAAAGATAAAGATAAAAGATAAAGATAAAAAGATAAAAAAAAATATATGTTGGGTACGTTTTTACCCATATTCCATCCAGTTTGGAAAACATTTAAAAATATATATATTACACTTGATCTTTGTTGAATAAGTTTTTCCACTTCCTCTAACTTACTCTGAGCCTCTATGGTACCGTTTTTATTGCTATCTATCTGTTCTGTTAGACCTATTTCCTTTGTTAATATGGACTCTTGGACCTAAATTGCTTTTGTTTTAAAATAAGTAGTGAATTGCATTGCCTATTAAGGCACATTTAAAAGTGTCCTATAAAACAAGGGGATTTGCTGTACCAATGTTATTAACATATTAAGAGTAATATATATGTCAATTATCTGATGGTCCGACCGCATTCTATCCTCTATCAACACTTTTTAAACATTTGTTGCCAACAAGAATGGCATAAGAATGTAGTTAAGACGAGTATCTTGATTGAGCTTCCGCCACGTATATCCCAATAGGTCAGGATATTAAACCTCCATGTATATCCCATTAGGTCAGGATATTAAACCTCCATGTATGTCTCACTAGGTCAGGATATTAAACCTCCATGTATATCTCACCTGGTCAGGATATTTAAGCCTCCATATATCCACTAGTTCCAATAGATCCATGACATTCATGATTTCCAACCTATAGTGACTCCCCATCCCGCATGCGGCAGCGTAATCATCGACTGACAATAATTAGCATAACGCAACGGACATAAATATCCTTAGAAAATATTCATATTCATGAAATCACAAGTGAAATATATTGAAACACAGCTTAGCCTTTTGTTAATCACCCTGTCATCTCAGTTTTTGAAATTATGCTTTACAGCCAAAGCAAGACAAGATTTTGTGTAAGTTTATCGATAGCCTACAATAGCATTATGCCTAGCTAGCAGCAGGCAGCTTGGTCACGAAAATCAGAAAAGCAATCAAATTAAATAGTTTACCTTTGATGAGCTTCGGATGTTTTCACTCACGAGACTCCCAGTTAGACAGCAAATGTTCATTTTGTCCCATAAAGATAATTTTTATAGCCGAAAAACCTCTGTTTGTACTTCACGTTTGGTTGAGAAATCCACCGGAAACTGCGGTCACGACAATGCCGAAAAATGTTCAAAATTAGATCCATAATATTGACAGAAACATGGCAAATGTTTTTTATAATCAATCCTCAAGGTGTTTTTCAAATATCTATTCGATAATATATCAACCGGGACAGGTGGCTTCTTAGTAGGAAAGAGAGAAACAATGTCCGCATTTGTCTTTTACGCACAAAACACTCTGAGAGCCTCCAGCTGACCACTGACGCAATGTTGTCGTTCAGGCTTATTTTTCCAAATAAAAGCCTGAAACTATGTATTGTGACACTAGACACATTAGGGAAGCCATAGAAAAAGGAACCTGGTTGATATCTCATTCACTGCTCAATAGGGACGCATAGGAAAGCAGAGCTTTCTAAATAAGAGTCACTTCCTGATTGGATTTTTCTCAGGCTTTCGCCTGCAATATCAGTTCTGTTTTCCTCACAGACAATATTTTTACAGTTTTGGAAACTTTATAGTGTTTTCTCTCTTAACCTTTCTGATCTCCCCATCCCGGATCCGGGATCGTGAATACAGACTCAAGCTCATTACCATAACGCAACGTTAACTATTCATGAAAATCGCAAATGAAATGAAATAAATATGCTAGCTCTCAAGCTTAGCCTTTTGTTAACAACACTGTCATCTCAGATTTTCAAAATATGCTTCTCAACTATTGCAAAACAAGCATTTGTGTAACAGTATTGATGGCTAACGTAGCATTTAGCATTAGCATTCAGCTGGCAACATTTACACAAAAAAACAGAAAAGCATTCAAATAAAATCATTTACCTTTGAAGAACTTCAGATGTTTTCAATGAGGAGACTCTCAGATAGCAAATGTTCAGTTTTTCCTGAAAGATTATTTGTTTAGGACAAATCGCTCCGTTTTCTGCGTCACCATTAGCTATGAAAAAACCCCTGTATCCAGGATTGTGTAAATCTATCAGCAAGCTCATTAGCATAACACAACGTTAACTATTTATGAAAATCGCAAATGAAATGAAATAAATATGCCATCTCTCAAGCTTAGCCTTTTGTAAACAACACTGTCATCTCAGATTTTCAAAATATGCTTCTCAACCATAGGAAAACAATCATTTGTGTAAAAGTAGCTAGCTAGCGTTAGCATTTCGCATTAGCATTTAGCGTTAGCATTAGCATTAGCATCCAGCACGCAACATTAACAAAAACATAAAAGCCTTCAAATAAAATAATTTACCTTTGAAGAACTTCTGATGTTTTCAATGAGGATACTCTCAGTTAGATAGCAGATGCTCAGTTTTTCCAAAAAGATTCCTTGTGTATTAGAAATAGCTCCGTTTTATACATCACATTTGGCTACCAAAAAAAATCTGAAAATTCAGTCCTCAAAACGCGAACTTTTTTCCAAATTAACTCCATAATATCGACTGAAAACATGGCAAACGTTGTTTAGAATCAATCATCAAGGTGTTTTTCACATATCTCTTCATTGATACATCGTTCTTGGACACATGCTTTCTCCCCTGAATCAAATGGTAAAGTAGAAGCAGCTGACAATTGCGCACCGAATTCGACGCAGGACACCAGGCGGACACTTGGAAAATGTAGTCTCTTATGGTCAATCTTCCAATGATATGCCTACAAATACGTCACAATGCTGCTAAGACCTTGGGCGAACGACAGCAAGTGTAGGCTCATTCGTTGCGCAATCACAGCCATATAAGGAGAGAATGGAAAACAGAGCTTCAGAAATTCTGCTAATTCCTGGGTGATGCATCATCTTGGTTTCGCCTGTAGAATGAGTTCTGGGGCACTTACAGACAAAATCTTTGCAGATTCTGAAACTTCAGAGTGTTTTCTTTCCAAAACTGTCAAGAATATGCATAGTCGAGCATCTTTTCGTGACAAAATATCGCGCTTAAAACGGGAACGTTTTTTATCCAAAAATGAAATAGCGCCCCTAGAGCTCTAACAGGTTAGCTGTCAATTATATGCATATTCTAGCATCTTGTCCTGACAAAATAGCCCGTTTACTTTGGGAACATTATTTTTCCAAAAATGAAAATAATGCCCCCTAGTTTCAACAGGTTATTAAGTAGTCTAAGTACTGTTTAATGTTAGAGCAATGTGAGTTAAGAAGTTTCACTTGTATTTTGTTTCAATCAAAGCATATTAAATCATATTTAAAGGCCCAGTATTTCCACACGGAGGTTGTAATAATGCTGTCGTAATACACTTTTAGTGTAAGAGCTGATTAAAAAGACTGAAGTCTTTTTTCACTTCAGTCTGTTTTGGTGGGAGTCAGTTTTGAACTTCCACGGTGAAATCGCCATGTGGCAAATTAGTCAACAGACCAATAAGAAAGGGTTCTAAAACCTCTCTACCAGTAACAGCTCATTTGCAATTTTTACCCTCCCCACTCAAACCATTCCCAGACAGTCTGTGCAAAAATACCTGCTTGAGAAATTGCTCTTTGCTCATTTTTGTCCATTTTATTTGAAAACAATAACAGTAAAGGTGCTTAATTGTTACCCAGAAATTATCTGATATTGAGATAAAACTTCTGCATTGGACATTTAAAGCCTATTGGCTGTTGAGTTCTAACCAGATTAGAAAAAAAATTGCAAACATTCAGCACAATCGTAATAAAATGTCCTAAGTAGCCTAATTGTGTTGTGTTTCTGATCTGACAGTAGAGCCTAACGTTATATTATGCTATTATATTCGTTTTGTCATGTAGAATGCTAATTCATCATTATTATGAGATCTCACGAGATTGTGATTACGATTAAACTTTCATCTAAACTTTATGTCGTTCAAAGACTCTATCACGGACATTCTTACTGGCAGTTGTGGCTGCTTCGGGTGATGTATTGTTGTCTCTACCTTCTTGCCCTGTGTGCTGTTGTCTGTGGCCAATAATGTTAGTAACATGTTTTGCGCTGCTACCATTTTGTGCTGCTGACATGTTGTGTTGCCACGATGTTGTTGTCATGTGGTGTTGCTATCATGTTGTGCTGCTGATATGTTGTGTTGCCACTATGTTGTTGTCATGTGGTGTTGCTAACATGTGGTGTTGCCACTATGTTGTTGTCATGTTGTGTTGCTACCATGTGGTGATGCTACCATGTGGTGTTGCCACTATGTTGTTGCTACCATGTGGTGTTGCTACCATGTGGTGTTGCCACTATGTTGTTGACATGTGGTGTTGCTACCACGTGGTGTTGCTACCATGTGGTGTTCCTACCATGTTGTTGACATGTTGTCTTGCCACTATGTTGTTGTCATGTGGTGTTGCTACCATGTGGTGTTGCTACCATGTAGTGTTGCTACCATGTGGTGTTGCTGATATGTTGTGTTGCCACTCTGTTGTTGACATGTGGTGTTGCTACCATGTTGTGCTGCTGATATGTTGTGTTGCCACTATGTTGTTTTCATGTGGTGTTGCTACCATGTTGTGTTGCCACTATGTTGTTGTCATGTGGTGTTGCTACCATGTGGTGTTGCTACCATGTGGTGTTGCCACTATGTTGTTGTCATGTGGTGTTGCTACCATGTGGTGTTGCCACTATGTTGTTGTCATGTGGTGTTGCTACCATGTGGTGATGCTACCATGTGGTGTTGCCACTATGTTGTTGACATGTGGTGTTGCTACCATGTTCTGTTGCCACTATGTTGTTGACATGTGGTGTTGCTACCACGTGGTGTTGCTACCATGTGGTGTTGCTACCATGTGGTGTTGCTGATATGTTGTGTTGCCACTATGTTGTTGACATGTGGTGTTGCTACCATGTTGTGCTGCTGATATGTTGTCTTGCCACTATGTTGTTTTCATGTGGTGTTGCTACCATGTTGTGTTGCCACTATGTTGTTTTCATGTGGTTTTGCTACCATGTTATTCTGCTGATATGTTGTGTTTGCCACTATGTTGTGGTCATGTGGTGTTGCTTCCATGTGCTGTTGCTACCATCCCCAAGCCCAACTCAATTAAGGTCTTGATGTGCAAATGCATATACAGTTGTAGATGTTTGAGGAGGCAAAACTGAGCAACAATGGTTGATTTGATTAACCAATGTCAAGTCCTAGGTGATGGAGCTCAGATGCACCTCCTTCCCCTGAAACACCCACACACATGGTCCCCCGTTGTGACCATTTTCCCAAGAATCTCTGTCCAGTCAGACCTTTCATTATTGTGTGCCACCAGAGCCACAATAATTTGCCGCCTCTCTGATTGTCCGAGTGTGACCCCCTCCCCATGGGTTACTGTAGCCAGTGTTGCCAGCACTGCCACTACCTGGGTCGGGGGCACTCCACCGGAATCCCCACCGGATAAGTACAAGGTCAACAAGGCTTTGACAATGTCCTTGTATATTATGCTCACCCATCAGGGGGCTTTGGCTTTGTAGAACCAACCCTGCCAGGCAGGCTCAGCATCTTGAGGGGGCAGTGCTGCTCTAGTAGGTCTCTGACCATATTTATCTTTCTGATTTGGCTGTGTATAGGCTACTTGCATTAGGCCCATATAAAGAGATGAGGACTTCTCCTTAGTGTGTGGGTCTCTCAGGTGGGTGTCTAAGGTATATGGTTGGGGACCGTTCCATCACGGTAGGACAATAAATAAACTATATTTGTAATTTATTTTAAAATGTATATCTCATATCTGCACAAAATGCTGGAAGAGATGGCTGCCGTTTTACGGGCTCCTAACCAATTGCACTATTGTGTGTGTTTTTTTGCTTTATTTGAAACTTATTTTGTACATAATGTTTCTGCCACCGTCTCGTATGACTGAAAATACCTTTTAGATATCAGTGATTACTCACCTCGTACTGGACAACGAGTCGGACTCAAAGGATTTACTCCAGAACCCGAAAAGACCCAAATCGCCGTCATTTGCACGAAGAAGAGACAGAGATATCAGGGACGTAGGTCGGGGTGCCTTGTAAGGATCCGACGGCGAGTGAGAAATCCCCCTCTACCATAAGTCCTATTAGCTAAAGTGCAATCATTGGATAACAAAATGGATGAGCTCTGATCAAGACTATCCTACCAACGGGACATTAAAAACTGTAATATCTAATGTTTCAACGCAGAAGGACAACATGTATAACATACAGCTGGCTGGGTTTTCGGCCCATCAGCAAGATAGAACAGCTGCCTCCGGTAAGACAAGGGGTGGCAGTCTGTGTCTATTTGTAAATAACAGCTGGTGTATGGAATCTAAAATTCAGGAAGTCTCAAGGTTTTGTTAGCCTGAGGTAGAGTATCTCATGATAAGCTGTAGACCACATTATTTACCAGGATTTACTCTAACCAGGATGCTTATAAGGAATCCCGCCATGCCTTCCGATGACCATCAAACAGGCAAAGCGTCTATACAGGACTAAGATTGAATCGTACTACACTGGCTCCGACGCTCATCAGATGTGGCAGGGCTTGCAAGCTATTACAGACTACAAAAGGAAGCAAGGCAGTGAGCTGCTCAGTGACATGAGCCTTCCAGACGAGCTCAATAATTGATATGCTAGCTTCAAGGCAAGCAACGCTGAAGCATGCATGAGAGCATCAGCTGTTCTGGACGACTGTGTGATGTCATGAATAGGCTCGTAGCCCGTAACAAAGAGGGAGACACCATGGAGATAAGGAATAACAAAAATACATTTAATAACTGAAGTAACCTATATACAATAAACAATGTATGTAATCAGTAGTCAGTAGTGCAAGTGAGTGGGTGTGTGTATAGAAGTGATAATGAGGGGTGTTGAAAGGTGCCAAAGCAAACAAACAAAACGGACACAAAAATACCACAACCAAAATCTGACAATGTGTCTGCGTGGAGAGAGTCTCCTCAATGAATGGGGAAAAGGTGTATTTATCCCGGGACACAACCGGGCCCAGATGTGTCCCATTTCGCTGACGACCCTCCCGGCTCCGCCCACCGACATCCTATTAAGGAAAACAAGAGCAAAGAGAAAGAATTCGTCAGACAGAGTGGGAGGGTCGTCACAGTGATCACACTCTCCGTAGCCGATGTGAGTAAGACCTTTAAAAAAGGTCAACTTTCACAAGACTGCAGGGCCAGACGGATTACCAGGACGTGTACTCCGAGCATGTCCCTGACCGAGTCTGTAATAACAACATGTTTCAAACCACCATAGTCCCTGTGCCCAAGAACACCACGGTAACATGTCTAAATGACTCCCGACCCATAGCACTCAAGTCTGTAGCAATGAAGTGTCTTGAAAGGCTGGTCATGTTTCACATCAACACCATTATTCCAGAATCCCTAGATCTACTGCAATTTGCACTCCACACTGCTCTTTCCACCTGGACAAAAGGAAAACCTAAGAGAGAATGCTATTCATTGACTACAGCTCAGAATCCAACACCATAGTTCCCTCAAAGCTCATCCCTAAAATAAGGACCCTGGGACTAAACACCTCCCTCTGCAACTGGATCCTGAACTTCCTGATGGGCCGCCCCCAGGTGGTAAGGGTAGGCAACAGCACATCTCATCCTCAATACGGAGGGCCCTCAGGGGTGTGTGCTCAGTCCCCTCCTGTACTCCTTGTTCACCCATGACTGCATGGCCAGGCACGACTCCGACATAATAATTAAGTTTGCTGACGACACAACAGTGTATGCCTGATCACCAACAACAATGACACAGCCTATAGGGAGGAGGTCAGAGACTTGGCAGTGTGGTGCCAGTATAACAACCTCTCCCTCAACGTGATCAAGACAAAGGAGATGATTGTGGACTACAGGAAAAGGACGACCAAGCACGCCCCCATTCTCATCGACTGGGCTGTAGTGGAGCAGGTTGAGAGCTTCAAGTTCCTTGGTGTCCACATCACCGACAAGCTATCATGGTCCAAACACACCAAGACAGTTGTGAAGAAGGCACGACAACGCCCATTCCCCCTCTAGAGACTGAAAAGATTTGGCATGGGTCCTCATCGCCCGGTATGGCAAGTGCTCGTTCTCCAACCGCAAGGCACTATAGAGGATGAGGGTTCAATTCTCGGCCACAGGGTTAAATTCTCGGGGTGACTTTCTTCTCTGTATACACCAATGATGTCACTCTTGCTGCTGGGGATTCTCTGATCCACCTCTACGCAGATGACACCATTCTGTATACTTCTGGCACCTCTTTGGACACTGTGTTAACTAACCTCCAGACGAGCTTCCAACTGCTCTTAAATACAAGTAAAACTAAATGCATGCTTTTCAATCGATCACTGCCCGCACCTGCCCCCTCGTCCAGCATCACTACTCTGGACTGCTCTGACAACTACAAACACCTAGGTGTCTGGTTAGACTGTAAACTCTCCTTACAGACTCACATTAAGCATCTCCAATCCAAAATCCAAAATTAAATCTAGAATCGGCTTCCAAAGCATCCTTCACTCATGCTACCAAACATACCCTCGTAAAACTGACCATCCTACCGATCCTTGACTTCGGCGATGTCATCTATAAAATAGCCTCAAATTGGATGCAGTCTATCACAGTGCCATCCGTTTTGTCACAAAAGCACCATACACTACCACCACTGCGACCTGAACGCTCTCGTTGGTTGGCCCTCGCTTCATACTAGTTGCCAAACCCACTGGCTAAAGGTTATCTACAAGTCTCTGCTAGGTAAAGCCCGCCCTATCTCAGCTCACTGGTCACCATAGCAGCACCCACTCGTAGCACCCGCTCCAGCAGGTATATCTCACTGGTCACGCCCAAAGCCAATTCCTCCTTTGGTCGCCTTTCCTTCCAGTTCTCTGCTGCCAATGACTGGAACGAACTGCAAAAAATCACTGGAGCTGGAGACTCATATCTCCCTCACTAGCTTTAAGCACCAGCTGTCAGAGCAGCTCACACATCACTACACCTGTACATAGCCCATCTGTAAACAGCCCATCTATCTACCTCATCCCTTACAGTATTTATTTATTTGTCTTGCTCCTTTGCACCCCAGTATCTCAACTTGCACATTCATCTTCTGCACATCTACCATTCCAGTGTTTAATTGCTACATTGTAAATTCTTCGCCACCATGGCCTAACTCCTATATCTTACCTCATTTGCACTCACTGTATATAGACTTTTTTGTTTTCTTTTTATTCTACTGTATTATTGACTGTATGTTTTGTTTATTCCATGTGTAACTCTGTGTTGTTGTATGTGTTGAACTGCTATGCTTTATCTTGGCCAGGTCGCAGTTGCAAATGAGAACTTGTTCTCAACTAGCCTACCTGGTTAAATAAAGGTGAAAAAAAAGAGGGTAGTGCGTACGGCCCAGTACATCACCGGGGCCAAGCTTCCTGCCATCCAGGACCTCTATACCAGGCAGTGTCAGAGGAAGGCCCCAAAAAATATGTCTCAATTCACCACACCCACCTATGTCGTACTTTCGCAGGGTGACAGAGCTAAAGTGTGGTTTGTCGGACCATGAGACGCCAAAAGTATTCTCACAAAATCGCCTGTAGCTTCCAAAAGTTTTTCTCTAGGATGCCCACAGACCTCACAACTCTTGTCTGGAGGTACCTCAGTAACAGTTGAACAAATGAATGGGAAGTACAGCATATGGATACTTTTTAATTGCAAAAATTGTATTTTCTCAGATTTCGGAGAGACTCGTCAGAACAAACTTCCTTTTGATATTTTTGGGGGACTTTTTGTCGTTCCATGTAGGGAGACAGTTATTAATTTTGTTTATAATGATAGTAGCGAGTTAGTTAGTTAGTTAGTTAGTTAGTTAGTTAGTTAGTTAGTTAGTTAGTTAGTTAGTTAGTTAGTTAGTTATTCATTGTGTTTATATGGCTAATATTAGTAACATAAAAAGTTCATTGACAATTTTTTTTTTGTTGTATATTTAAGATCCAAAATCAAATATCTAAATCATCCTTGTTATTCTTTAAAAATTCCATATAGCTTAGTAGATCCCCCCCCCCTCCCAGCTTAGACAGGGCTTAGACTCTGACACTGTTATTGCACACAGAGTGAGTCCATGAAACATATTATGAACGTATTTAGTCTTGCCATAACAAAAGGGGTTAAATACTTCAATATTTTTTATTGATTTGAAAACATTTCTAAAAAAACAAACATAATTCCACTTAAAAAAAATAATGGGATATGGTGTGTAGGCCAGTGACACAACATCTCAATTTAATCCATTGAAAATTCAGGCTGTAACACAATAAAATGTCGACAAAGTCAAGAGGTTAATAATAATTTCAGATAGTATTTAACAGTCTTGTTTAACAGTCTTATGGCTTGAGGATAGAAGCTGTTCAGGGTCCTGTTGGTCCCAGACTTACAGTAGCAGTATCAGAGAGAACAGTCTATGGCTTAGGTGGCTGGAGTCTTTGACAATTTTGGGGGGGGGTTTCCTCTCACACCGGCTGGTATACCGCCTGGTTTAGAGGTCCGGGATAACAGGGAGCTCTGGCTCGTTCTCACAAGCATCTGTAACACCTGGCGGTTGGGAGCCTTGAAGTCGCCGTACCAGGCGATGTTGCAGCCAGTCAAGACGCTCTCAATGGTGCAGCTCTAAAACGTTTTGAGGATTTGAGGCCCAAGTCACCAGTGAAAACACAACAAAGGCTGGTCACCAGCGAAAACACAACAAAGGCTGGTCACCAGCCAAAACACAACAAAGGCTGGTCACCAGCCAAAACACAACAAAGGCTGGCCACCAGCCAAAACGCATTAATGGCTGGTCTGCCAGCATAACCAGCTAGACCATGCTGGTCAGACCAGCTTGAACAGCATCCGACCAGCACTGATCAGCAAGGACCACCACGGACCAGCACGGACTGGCACGGATCAGCACGGACCAGCGCGGACCACCACGGACCACCACGGACCAGCACAGACCAGCGCGGACCACCGCGGACCACCGCGGACTACCGTGGACCAGCGCGGACCAGCACGGTCCACCACGGACCACCACGGACCACCACGGACCAGCAGGGACCAGCAGGGACCACCACGGACCACCACGGACCAGCACGGACCACCACGGACCACCACGGACCAACGCGGACCAGCGCGGACCAGCGAGGACCAGCGTGGACTAGTTTGAACTGTATGCTGATATAGGCAGTTTTTCAATATTTAAACAACAAACCACATTCCTGATTGAAAACTGACTGGAAATCTCCTCAAGGCATAAACTAACTCAATGATTCAACAGGTGAGATGGACAGAGAGGAAGAGGTGGAGGGGGTAGTCTGACATTTCCCTAATTAGATGTGGAAATGAGAATGGGGGGAGAGGAGGAGGGAGTGGAGGGAGAGAAAGGTTTGACTATAGGACTGGTCATACTTCATCTCTCTCTCCTCTCTCTCTCTCTCTCTCTCTCTCTCTCTCTCTCTCTCCCCCTCTCCTCTCCCTCTCCCTCTCCCTCTCTCTCTCTCTCTCTCTCTCTTCCCCTCTCCTCTCCCTCTCCCTCTCACTCTCCCTCTCCCTCTCCCTCTCCCTCTCCCTCTCCCTCTCCCTCTCCCTCTCACTCTCCTCTCCTTCCCAGCTGCTTTCTGATAACTACACACACCCACACTGCACCTGTTATTTGGCTGGATAAATGAAGACCTGCTTCCGCTTCCATTTCTCTTTCAACCCATTTTACCCCATTACTATTTTGGGCTTTATAGGCCACCATACATCAACCTTTTGTCTGAAGAAATACATTGATCTGTCCCTATAATCTCTTCTTCCTCTGACCAGCCTTTGTTGTGTTTTCACTGGTGACCAGCCTTTGTTTTGTTTTGGACAAATAAGGTGGTCACCTGCAACAAGTCTCAGTTTGCAAAGGGATGGGTAATTGCTATTGAAATCGAGCCTGAAAATATTTACAAATGAGACTAACTAAGCCATCTAAACCTCGAACAACCATTTCAGTAACGGGTGCAATAAGTCCAAGTAACAGATAGGATTGGATTAGAAAAATGTATGTTATTTATCTTTGTGTAGCATGAAAGGTAAAATAAATACAGTTGTGTAAATGTCTAGTACACAGGAGGCTGCTGAGGGTAGGATGTCTCATAATAATGTCCGGGAATGGAGCGGAATGGAGCGGAATTTAACGGAATCGAACTGAATGGAGCGGAATGGAGCGGAATGGAACGGAATGGAGCGGAATGGAACGGAATGGAGCGGGATGGTGCGGGATGGAACGGAATGGAGTGGAATGGAACAGAATGGAACGGGATGGAGCGGGATGGAGCGGGATGGGACGGGATGGAACGGAGCGGAACGGAGCAGAATGGAACGGGATGGAACGGAATGGAGTGGAATGGAACAGAATGGAACGGGATGGAGCGGGATGGAGCGGGATGGAACGGAATGGAGCGGGATGGAGCGGGATGGAGCGGGATGGAACAGAATGGAGCGGGATGGTGCGGGATGGAGCGGGATGGTGCGGGATGGAGCGGGATGGTGCGGGATGGAGCGGGATGGTGCGGGATGGTGCGGGATGGAGCGGGATGGTGCGGGATGGAACGGAATCGAACTGAATGGAGCGGAATGGAGCGGAATGGAGCGGAATGGAACGGAATGGAGTGGAATGGAACGGAATGGAGCGGAATGGAGCAGAATGGAGCAGAATGGAACGGCATCAAACACCTGGAAACCAGGTGACACCATTCCACTCAACCACTCCAGTCATTACCACAAGCCTGTTCTCCAACCTCCTGTGGTCTTGTTGTTATGTGTAGATAGCCTGCAGACACTATTAACAGGGTCCCTGTGGGACCAAAATTGCTTTTCAGCATGTTCAAGATTTCTTTCAAAAGCAAGTCAGTACACCATTTAAAATGAACTAGATATTCTAAATAGTGTTGTGTTAGGCTCATATAGGCTACACAGCACAAACTCAGCTAGCCAGGAGTACCTGTACATGAGGATGGGGGAGATTTGCTCACATCGTATATAGACTTGTTTATACTGTATTATTGACTGTATGTTTGTTTTACTCCATGTGTAACTCTGTGTCGTTGTATGTGTCAAACTGCTTTGCTTTATCTTGGCCAGGTCGCAATTGTAAATGAGAACTTGTTCTCAACTAGCCTACCTGGTTAAATAAAGGTGTTCTCAACTAGCCTACCTGGTTAAATAAAGGTGAAATAAAATAAAATGAATAAAATTGATTGATCTTGTTTTATCCAGGAAAGAGGTTTAATCCGAACAGGGGTTCAACATCATTCCTGAAGTAAAATATATTTTTTAACTAGGCAAGTCAATTAAGAATAAATTCTTATTTACAATGACAGCCTACCCTTTGGGACTCCCAGCCACAGCAGTGCCTTAGACCTCTGCGCCACTCGGGAGGCCAAATGAAAAGTAGTGTTGGCCAGCCCTAAGAAAGATCATTTGAGCAGGGCAAAATACTAATGTCTAAACGTGTTCTTTAGTGATTTACTTTGTTGTTTATATTGCTTATGAAACTTGACATGTCTATATAAGAATCCCTAATTTCTGCGTGCTAGGCCAAATAGAAAAAACTAGATACTCAACTTATACTCAAAATGCAATTACTTACTGTAGCTACGAACGTGACAATTTTCCAATGAAATCTTCCTTGGGCACCCACAAATTACAGGAAGTAATGTAATCGCTAGTTAAATCTCTTGGTAGACTAGGATCTCTGATTCATTTTTCTCCAGTGATAAAGTTATCCATTTTCCGTAACATTCACATACTTTCATATCCTACGTTCAGTCTATTTAACAGTGCATATAGCTATTGCAATTCAATGAATTAGTATTTGTCCCAAAATAAAGGCTATTCACTTAGAAATAGTGTGAAAGGTATGCTATTTAGCATTTTAAACCATCAAATTGTATGTATGTTTGTACAACACATCTCAACAGATTACCCACCATAGTAGCATAAACATAATTGTTAGTGTTTTCACAGGTCACCAGCAAAAACACAGTGAATTTAATTCTGATCACCAGCAACAACACAATGAAGGCTGGTCACCAGTCTCCTAAACACAACAAAGGCTGGTCTGCCAGCATTACCAGCTAGACCATGGTGGTCAGACCAGCATCCAACCAGCACTGACCAGCACAGACCAGCATGGACCAGATTGAAATGTATGCTGGTCTACGCTGTTTTTTCTTCTTCAGCGGAGCTATCAGCTCTGAACCCCAATATAACACAATATTAAAACAACAAAACACCTTTCTGATTGAAAACTGATTAAGAATCCCATCAAGGGGTAAACTAACACAATGATTCAACAGGTGAGATGGACAGAGAGGAAGAGACAGAAAGAGATGAGGAGGTGGGGGTAGAGACAGAAAGAAGGGAGGTGGAGGGGGTAGAGACAGAAAGAGGGCAGGTGGTGGGGGTAGAGACAGAAAGAGGGGAGGAGGTGGGGGTAGAGACAGAAAGAAGGGAGGTGGAGGGGGTAGAGAAAGAAAGAGGGGAGGAGGTGGGGGTAGAGACAGAAAGAAGGGAGGTGGAGGGGGTAGAGACAGAAAGAGGGCAGGTGGTGGGGGTAGAGACAGAAAGAGGGGAGGTGGTGGGGGTAGAGACGGAAAGAGGGGAGGTGGTGAGGTTAGAGACAGAAAGAGGGGAGGAGGTGGGGGAAGAGACAAAGAGGGGAGGTGGAGGGGGTAGAGACAGAAAGAGGGGAGGTGGAGGGGGTAGAGACAGAAAGAGGTAAGGTGGAGGGGGTAGAGATAGAAAGAGGGGAGGTGGAGGGGGTAGAGATAGAAAGAGGGGAGGTGGAGGGGGTAGAGACAGAAAGAGGGGAGTTGGAGGGGATAGAGACAAAGAGGGGAGGTGGAGGGGGTAGTCTGACATTTCCCTAATTAGATGTGGTAATGAGAATAGGGGGAGTGGGGGGAGAGGAGGAGGGAATGGAGGGAGAGGAGGAGGGAGTAGAGGGAGAGAAGGGAGAGGAGGAGGTAGTGGAGGGGGAGGAGGAGGGAGTGGAGGGAGAGAAGGAGGGAGCTGCTTTCTGAGAACTACACACACAAAGACACACATACACAAAGAAGCACAAACTCCTCCAGTTATCTTGCTGGATGAATCAAGCTTCCCCTTCCATTTCTCTCTCAACCCATTGTTCCCTATTCAGAATGTGGCTATTTTACCCCATTACTATTTTGGGCTTTATAGGCCACCATACATCAACCTCAGTCTGATGAAATACATTAGGGAATGCGTCCCTATAATCCCTCCTTCCTCCTGATGTGTGCACTCCTCACTCCACACAAATATATAAAACAAATGGATTGGTGTTTACAAGAGCTAGTTTGATTTTCCTCATACTAGTAATTTCCTTTTAAATGCATGAAGAGAAATGTTGTAGCGTTAACTATCATTAAATGTGAAGGATGTATATATTCAAATCAATTCTCCATGTGTAATTTAATTACGCGATTAAACTAATCATGTAACTTTAATTAAGTAGGAAGTCGAGGCACCACGGGAAAATGTTAAAAGAGTATTTATTTCCCGAATTAACTCAGTCTCAGTCTCATTACTGAACGTAGCAAACTCTTGGATATCTGCACGAACCCTAACATAGATCATGAATCAGCGATATACAAATCGGCTTAATTATTTATTTACTAACTAATCAATCACAGAATTACATAAACACACACACAATAGGTCATACATTGGTTTCTGACATGATAGAAAAGTCCCTAGTGGGCTAAACAAAAAAGTCAGCTTGGTAGACAAAGGAAATGGGTGGGGACAGTTCAAAAGCAGGAAACTCAGAGTGGATTCACTACATACATACAGTTGAATACTTCATCATAAATATGGACATTTAGCACCCTAAAAACCGCTCATTTGGATTTTAGAAATGCAATTTCCATATTTACAGGTATATGCCTTTGTTGTCCCTCTCTGCAATCGCATAGAGTCCATCTGTTGGATAGTCAGTCGACAGAAAGCCTCTGGTTTGTCCACCAGAGATCAAAGTCTGCTGTAGGTCGTTATAATGGATACTTCAGAGTAACATTCGGAAATGTTCTTAGAGCGGATGCGTTTACCTGACTAAAGCATTTTAAAAAGCTGCATCCTGAATAATTGGTCTTTAATTTGTAGATTTCTTAGCCATTTCAGCATGGGGATATGATCTCCACGTTCTCTGGTCTTGTCCTTTGGTCGAGTTGTAGTTTGAACCACTTCACACACCAGCGTCACCCGACATGTTTTGGTCTCTAGAGTGATAGCCATTCCAACGTGGGGACCTAGTCCCGGAATTATCTTGACTCTAGTTTGTAGATTTCCTAACCATTCGAGACGTCTATCTTACCGTGGGTCTCTGTACATTTTGCCACGATGTGTTTTATACTCTGTGGAAGAAGGGCGTTTCCATGACGCCTGATGTAATGTCTGGACTCACCGGGGGGCGTGGCCACTGACTAGTTAAAACTTTATATCTAAACAGGTATCTCGTTTAGAAGGCCGACAACACATTACATCTTCTCACAGAGTTTCATATTCAATCATATATTTTATACAACCATCAGATGCAAACTCCACAATTGAGACGTTTTACTGCGGAGTCCCTAGACCTGCTCTACATGCCTCGGTTAGCTCACTTGCCCAAACCCCCACATTTGCGGAGACCGCACATAGCTTAACTGGCGCATCCAGAGATGCAACCTCTCTCATCATCACTCAATGTCTAGGTTTACTTATACTGTACTCACACTCTACCATGCCCTTGTCTGTGCAATATACCCTGAATTTATCCTACCACACCCAGAAGTCTGCTCCTTCTACTCTCTGTTCAGAACGCACTAGACGACCAGTTCTTATGGCCTTTAGCCATACCGTTATACTACTCCTCCTCTGTTCCTCTGGTGATGTAGAGGTTAACCCAGGCCCTGTGTGTCCCCAAGTGCTCTCATTTGTTGACTTGTGTAACCGGAAAGCCTTGGGATGCATGTTAACATAAGAAGCCTCCTCCCTAAGTTAGCTTTATTCACTGCTTTAGCACACTCCGCCAACCCTGATGTCCTAGCCGTGTCTGAATCATGGCTTAGGAAGGCCACCAAAAATTCTGAAATTTCCATCCCCAACTACAACATTTTCTGTCAAGATAGAGTTCTGTCATGCCATCCAGGTCCAAACAGTTTGAGCTACTACTTTTAAGATCCATCTCTCCAGAAATAAGTCTCTCACTGTTGCTGCCTGTTATAGACCCCCCCAGCTCACAGCTGTGCCATGTACGCCATATATGAATTGATTGCCCCTCATCTATCATCCGAGTTCGGACTGTTAGCTGACTTAAACTGGGATATGCTTTAACACCCCAACCATTCTACAATCTAAGCTAGATGCCCTCAATCTCTCACAAATTATCAAGGAACCTACCAGGTACAACCCCAAATCTGTAAACATGGGCACCCTCATAGATATCATCCTGACCAACTTGCCCTCTAAATAAACCTCTGCTGTTATCAACCAGGATCTTAGCGATCACTGCCTCATTGCCTGCGTCTGTTATGGGTCTGCGGTAAAAAGACCACCTCTCATCACTGTCAAACGCTCCCTAAAACATTTCTGCCAGCAGGCCTTTCAAATCAACCTTGCCCGGGTATCCTGGAAGGATATTGACCTCATCCTGTCAGTAGAGTATGCCTGGTTGTTCTTCAAAAGTGCCTTCCTCAATATCTTAAATAAGCATGCCCCATTCAAAAAAATCTGAACTAAGAACAGATATAGCCCTTGGTTCAATCTAGACTTGACTGCCCTTGACCAGCATAAAAACATTGCACTAGCTTTGAAAAGTCCCCGCGATATGCAACTTTTCAGGGAAGTCAGGAATCAATACACACAGTCAGTTAGGAAAGCAAAGTCTAGCCTTTTCAAACAGAAATTTGCATCCTGCAGCACTAATTCCAAAACGTTTTGGAACACAGTAAAGTCCATGGAGAATAAGAGCACCTCCTCCCAGCTGCCAACTGTACTGAGGCTAGAAAACACTGTCACCACCGACAAATCCATGATAATAGAGAATTTCAATAAGCATTTCTCTACAGCTGGCCACCCTTTCCACCTGGCTACCCCAACCCCAGCCAACAGCTCTGCATCCCCCGCAGCAACTGGTCCCCACTACTACTTCACCCAAATCCAGACAGCTGATGTCCTGAAAGAGCTGCAGAATCTGGATCCCTACAAAGCAGCTGGGCTTGACAATCTGGACCCTCTCTTCCTAATATTATCTGCCGCCATTTTCGTAAACCCTATTACTAGTCTGTTCAACCTCTCTTTCGTGTCATCTGAGATTCCTAAAGATTGGAAAGCGGGAGGGGGAGACACCCTAGACCCAAACTGTTCAAGCGTTATATCCATCCTGCTCTGCCTCTCTAAAGTCTTCAAAAACCAACTTAACAAACAGATCACCGACCATCTCGAATCCCCCCGTACCTTCGCCGCTATGCAATCCGGTTTCCGAGCTGGTCACGGGTGCACCTCAGCCATGCTCAAGGTCCTAAACAATATCATAACCACCATCGATTAAAAACACGTCTGTGCAGCCGACTTCATCAACCTGGCCAAGACGTTCGAGTCTGTCAATCACAGTATTCTCAACAGCCTTGGTTTCTCTAATGACTGCATCGCCTGGTTCACTAACTACTTCTCTGGCAGAGTTCAGTGTGTCAGATCGAAGGGCCTGTTGTCCGGACCTCTGGCAGTTTCTATGGGGTGTCACAGGGTTCAATTCTCGGGCCGACTCTTTTCTCTGTATATCTTAATGATGTCTCTCTTGCTGAGGGTGATTCGTTGATCCACCTCTATGCAGACAACATCATACTGTATACATGTGGCCCTTCTTTGGAAACTGTGTTAATAGTAGCAGTGCCATCCGTTTTGCCACCAAATCCCCATATATTACCCACCATTGCGACCTGTATGCTCTCGTTGGCTGGTCCTCGCTACATATTTGCCACCAAACCCACTGGCTCCAGGTCATCTATAAGTCTTTGCTAGGTAATGCCCCGCCTTATCTCAGCTCACTGGTCACCATAGCAACACCCACCCGTAGCTCCAGCAGGTATATTTCACTGGTCAACCCCAAAGAAACACCTCGATGGCCGCCTATCCTTCCAGTTCTCTGCTTCCAATGACTGGAACGAATTGCAAAATTCACTGAAGTTGGAGACGTATATCTCCCTCACTAAATTCAAGCATCGGCTGTCGGCGCAGGTTACCGTCTGCTGCAGCACGGGCCTTCTGTGAATTGCCAATCCAACCTACTAACTACCTCATCCCAATATTTGTTTTTAGTTTTTTCTGCTCTTTTGCACACCTGTATCTCTACTTGCACATCCTCATCTGCACATATATCACTCCAGTGTTAATTGCTAAATTGTAATTACTTCGCCACTATTGGCCTATTTATTGCCTTACCTCCTTACTTAATTTGCACACACTGTATACAGAGTTTCTAGTGTTCTTGATTGTTTATTTGTTTATCCAATGTTGTAACTCTGTGTTGTTGTTTTTGTCACAGTGCTTTGCTTTATCTTGGCCAGGTCGCAGTTGTAAATGAGAACTTGTTCTCAATTGGCCTACCTGGTTAAATAAAGGTGAAATAAATGTACAACTCCAAAGACACAGTAATGTGTGTTTCCTGTCCTTCATGAGATCACCAAATGAGACAAACTTGACATGACTGTCCCTTAAGTGTCCACGGACCATTCCCACATTCTCAAAAATATAAATATTGGTTGATTCTTAAAAATTGGGGATTAGGAGTTCTGGCAAGAAGAATGCCTTTGTTCTCCATAGGCTCTCTCCCTCAGTCAAAGCGAAGAGAGAGTTTCTACCAGGAATTTATGACTGTTGTAAAAACCTGTGGTTGGAGAGAGAGTGAGAGAGAGGGGGGGGGGGGAGCCACGATACATAGCCAAAAGGGCCACATCATGACAGAAGTGAACAAATGCACAATTCGGAAGAAAGGAATGATAATTGGGACCTACCCGCCGGGGCGCGGACATCAACCTTAGTTAACTTCTTATGGGCAGGTAGCTTCCAACCTGGCCAACATCTGGTGAAATTGCAGAGCTCGAAATTCAAACTGCAGAATTATAAATATTTAACTTTCATAAAATCACAAGCGTAATACATCAAAATAAAGCATAACTTCTTGTTAATCCAACCGCTGTGTCGGCTTTATGAAAAAGCACACCATGAGATTATCTGAGGACTGCGCCCCGCATACAAAACCATGAAAAACATATTTCAACCAGGCAGGTTGAAAGTCAGAAATAGCGATATAATAAATGCCTTACCTTTGATGATCTTCTTCTTTTGGCACTCCAAAAGGTCCCAGATACATCACAAATGGTCCTTTTGTTCGATAATGTACTTTTTTATATGCATAAAAACTCAGTTTAGCTGGCGTTTCAGTCAATAATCCACCCAGCATCCCTCCATCAAAATGCATACAAAATGAATCCCAAACATTACTAATAAACCTGTCCAAACAAGTCAAAAAACGTTTATAAGCGAACCGTAGGTACCCTAAATCGTAAATAAACTATCAAATTTAAGATGGAGAATCGTTATTGTTTTTAGAGGAGGAAAATACCAAAGAACGCGTACTCTTCCAAACGCTTGGAAACATCCAAAATGGGAGCCACCGAGAAAAACTACAAACACTGGCTCAATTTTCAAAAACCAGCCTGAAACTCTTTATAAAGACTGTTGACATCTAGTTGAAGCCCTAGGAACTGCAATCTGAGAGGACTTTGCCTTGTGACAGCCATTGAAAATAGTGGTAGGAGGCAGATTTTTTTTATTTTTTAGGATGGTTTGTCCTCGTGGTTCCGCCTGCCGTATCAGTTCTGTTATACTCACAGACATTATTCTAACAGTTTTAGATATGCATTATTTTAACAGTTTTATATGCATATCCTAGCTTCTGGGCCTGAGTAACAGGCAGTTTACTTTGGGCATGCTTTTCATCCGGACATGAAAATACTGCCCCCTACCCAAGAGAGGTTAAAAAACAAACATGCCAATCAGTTAAGAAACCCCAGTGTGGAACAATATATAAACAATAGACCACCGTCCTGATTGAAAAATAATTGAGAATCCCTTAAAAGTGGTAAACCAGGGAATTTTAGGACATTTGGGGCATAGCCTAAAATCAGTTGGGGGGTCCTCGGCCATTCTCCCCCTGGCAAGAAAAAAAGGAATTTGGTTCATTTTGAGATGAACATTGAGAAATTAGAACATTGAGAGATGAGATAATTTATAGTTAACTTGAACCTTCCCACCTGCCACAGCATACACTGCCAAAACTTTACTTACAGTAGCTACTGTGAGTCACTCTACACTGGAACATTCTACACTGAAACATTCTACTCGGGAACACTCTCTACTGGGGAACACTCCCTACTCTGGAACACTCTCTACTGGGGGACACTCTCTTCTCTGGAACACTCTCTACTGGGGAACACTCTCTACTCTGGAACACTCTCTACTGGGGAACACTCTCTACTCTGGAACACTCCCCACTCTGGAACACTCTCTACTCTGGAACACTCTCTACTCTGGAACACTCCCTACTCTGGAACACTCTCTACTGGGGGACACTCTCTACTGGGGAACAATCTCTACTGGGGAACACTCTCTACTCTGGAACACTCCCTACTCTGGAACACTCTCTACTGGGAACACTCTCTACTGGGGAACACTCTCTACTCTGGAGCACTCTCTACTGGGGAACACTCTCTACTGAGGAACACTCCCTACTCTGGAACACTCCCTACTCTGGAACACTCTCTACTGGGGAACACTCTCTACTGGGGAACACTCTCTACTCTGGAGCACTCTCTACTGGGGAACACTCTCTACTGAGGAACACTCCCTACTCTGGAACACTCTCTACTCTGGAACACTCTCTACTGGGGAACACTCCATAATGTGGAACACTCTCTACTGTGGAACACATATGATATTGCCAAAAACCTCTCAACAGTTTCAAACTTAGACTGACCTGTCCAATGAGCCAAACCGATTTAAGAATCCCACAGTCTCTCGCCCGTGGCAGCACACTGCACTCCTTTAGAAACAGATCCCGGATTGTCGTGTGTGTGTGTGTGTGTGTGTGTGTGTGTGTGTGTGTGCGTGTGTGTGTCCTGGCAGCACACTGCAGTCCTTCATTGGCTCACTCCTTCACTCCTCTCCTCCATCTGTCTCTCTATCTATATGTATATATATATATATATATATATATATATACACAGTTGGACTCGGAAGCTTACATACAGTACACCTTAGCCAAATACATTCAAACTCAGTTTTTTCAGAAATCCTGACATTTAATCCGAATAAATATTACCTGTTTTAGGTTAGTTAGGATCACCACTTCTGATCTCCCCATCCCGGATCCGGGATCGTGAATACAGACTCAAGCTCATTACCATAACGCAACGTTAACTATTCATGAAAATCGCAAATGAAATGAAATAAATATGCTAGCTCTCAAGCTTAGCCTTTTGTTAACAACACTGTCATCTCAGATTTTCAAAATATGCTTCTCAACCATTGCAAAACAAGCATTTGTGTAACAGTATTGATGGCTAACGTAGCATTTAGCATTAGCATTCAGCTGGCAACATTTACACAAAAAAACAGAAAAGCATTCAAATAAAATCATTTACCTTTGAAGAACTTCAGATGTTTTCAATGAGGAGACTCTCAGATAGCAAATGTTCAGTTTTTCCTGAAAGATTATTTGTTTAGGACAAATCGCTCCGTTTTCTGCATCACGTTTAGCTATGAAAAAACCCCTGTATCCAGGATTGTGTAAATCTATCAGCAAGCTCATTAGCATAACACAACGTTAACTATTTATGAAAATCGCAAATGAAATGAAATAAATATGCCATCTCTCAAGCTTAGCCTTTTGTAAACAACACTGTCATCTCAGATTTTCAAAATATGCTTCTCAACCATAGGAAAACAATCATTTGTGTAACAGTAGCTAGCTAGCGTTAGCATTTAGCGTTAGCATTTAGCGTTAGCATTAGCATTAGCATCCAGCACGCAACATTAACAAAAACATAAAAGCCTTCAAATAAAATAATTTACCTTTGAAGAACTTCTGATGTTTTCAATGAGGGTACTCTCAGTTAGATAGCAGATGCTCAGTTTTATGTGAAATGTCAGAATACTAGTAGAGAGAAGAATTTATTTCAGCTTTCATTTATTTCATCATCACCTCCTTCCTATAGCTTGTTTTAAATTATATTTGGTTTAATTCTAGGCCTATAGAACTTTGGTTTAATTAACGGCCTATAGAAATTCATTTAATTATAGGCCTATAGAAATTTGCAACAAAAAAACAACGTCACAAAATAGCTTTAACACGATTTAGCCCATTCAACGATGACATCATATGCTATATGCATGTGGCCCGTCTGCTGCATAGGCCCTAAATGAAAGTAGCCTTCACCGCGACAGGTCAACAGTTGTCAGTAGGCCTTTGGAAGCAGTACAACTTTAGCGAAGAGTGACACTATGGAATAGCCTCCTGCATAAACCCTTGTATGTGACCTGTATTCAATAGTAGCCTTTGAGTCCAGCCTTCACCGCGACAGGTCAACAGTTGTCAATAGGCCTTTGGAAGCAGTACAACTTTAGCGAAGAGTGACACTATGGAATAGCCTCCTGCGTAAACCCTTGCGTGTGACCTGTATTCAATAGTAGCTTTTCCATATTGTAGGCTAATAAGTGGCCTATATTTCTACGAAACACTTCCTCGACAATCAAGGCTAGGTTACTGCAAAAAATATTTACTTGAGACGATCGCTGGGAAGTCATTTATCCAATGCCCCCACATTTGGCTTATATGGCGAGATGCTCTGCACCACTGCATTGTAACAGCATAATAGCCAACATATTTTGAGAAATTAACAATGTACATTTTAACCTACAGTAATAGCAATTGCCGACTGGGATGTCGAACTGTGAGGCTAGACGCCATGCTAGAAAGGATTATCAACACATACTGAGCAGCTCACGTTATTGACAGAAGCATGCTACACGGCAGACCAATCCAAACTCATCTCTCGGCATGTCCAGCCCGCTCATTATCTCAGCCAATCATGGCTAGAGGGAAGGTTCCTGTATTTTTTTTCAATGGCTAAACCAACTTGTCTTCTAATTGTAACAATTTTATTCATTTTTACAGATGGCATACAAGTTTGGCACATGAAAGTTAAATCAAATCGAAGTTCCAGAAGGAATATCTGACAAACATTTATTTAAAAAAAAGAAAACAATTCCAGCGAAGTAGTGAGGTGTGACATTCGCCTAGCTTTTTGAAATGGGTCACTTGTGAGTTGGCCTAATAAATGTCATCTGGCTATGTGCCATGCCAAGGCTATAGGCTTGTTCATTTAGCTGACAAGAAATGCTTAAAAGTCCCGTCAATATTACATATTATATGATTTTACATTAAGAAGAATATAATTTAACTTAGCTGAATGAAAGTAAGAGCGTAAAAGTGATCATTTGAAACAGGTCTTATACGTTAGATTTAGAGTTATTTGGCAACTTTCGTTTTGAACTACACAAACCCTAAAATGTCTTACAAGTCAAAACATTGACAGCGTCTCTGCAGAAAGGAATAAAGGAGAGAGAGGGGTAGATGGAGACGCATAGTGGTGAGATATTCTGTATAACTAAAAGTAATGGGTCAAAAATAATTGTAGACCTCCACAAGTCTGGTTCATCCTTGAGAGCAATTTCCAAAGCCTGAAGATACCACATTCATCTGTACAAACAATAGTATGCAATTATAAACACCATGGGACCACACAGCCGTCATACCGCTCAGGAAGGAGACGTGTTTTGTCTCCTAGAGATGAATGTACTTTGGTGAGAAAAGTGCAAATCAATTACAGAACAACAGCAAAGGACTTTGTGAATATGCTGGAGGAAACAGGTACAAAAGTATCTATATCCACAGTAAAACGAGTCCTATATAGACATAACCTGAAAGGCCGCTCAGCAAGGAAGAAGCCACTGCCCTAAAACTGTCATAAAAAAGCCAGACTACGTTTTGCAACTGTACATGGGGACAAAGATTGTACATTTTGGAAAAATATCCTCTGCTCTGATGAAACAAAAAAAGAACTGATTGGCCATAATGACCATTTTTATGTTTGTAGGGAAAGGGGAGGCTTGCAAGCCAAAGAACACCCTCCCAACCCTGAAGCACGGGGGTGGCAGCATCATGTTGTGGGGGTACTTAGTTGCAGGAGGGACTGGTGCACTTCACAAAATAGATGACATCACGAGGCAGGAAAATTATGTGGATATATTGAAGTAAAATCTCAAGACATCAGTCAGGAAGTTTAAGCTTGGTCGCAAATGGGTCTTCCAAATGGACAATGACCCCAAGCATACTTCCAAAGTTGTTGCAAAATGGCATAAGGACAACAAAGTCAAGGTATTGGAGTGGCCATCACAAAGTCCTGACCTCAAGAAATTTTGTCTGCAGAACTGAAAAAGCGTGTGCGAGCAAGGAGGCCTACAAACCTGACTCAGTTACACCAGCTCTGTCAGGAGGAATGGGACCAAATTCACCCAATTTATTGTGGGTAGCTTGTGGAAGGCTACCTGAAATGTTTGACACAAGTTAAACAATTTAAAGGCAACAATACCAAATACTAATTGAGTGTATGTAAACTTCTGACCCACAGGGAATGTGATGAAAGAAATAAAAGCTGATATAAATCATACTCTCTACTATTATTCTGACATTTCACATTCTTAAAATAAAGTGGTGATCTTAACTGACAGGGAATTTTTACTAGGATTAAATGTCAGGAATATTCAAAAACTGAGATTAAATGTATTTCGCTAAAGTGTATGTACACGTCCGACTTCAACTTTTATCGGCTGAAAGCTAGAGGAATATCCGCCATTTGGGAGTCAACAGAAGTTAGAAACAACACCATAAATATTCACTTACCTTTGATGATCTTCATTAGAAGGCACTCCCAGGAATCCCAGTTCAACAATAAATGACTGATTTGTTCCATAAAGTTCCATAATGTCCATCATTTATGTCCAAATAGCCACTTGTTGTTAGCGTGTTCAGCCCAGTAATCCATCTTCATGAGGCGCAGGCACTTCGTCCAGACAAAAACTCGAAATGTTCCGTTACAGTCCTTTATAAACATGTCAAACGATGTATGGAATATATCTTTAGGATGTTTTTAACATAAAACATCAATAATGTTCCAACCGGAGAATTCCTTTGTCTGATGAAAAGCACTGGAACGAGAGGTAACTCTGTCGGGAGTGCGCATCATGAGACCAAGGCACTCTGCCAGACCACTGACTCAAAGAGCTCCTCCTTTATAGTAGAATCCTCATTCAAGTTTCTAAAGACGGTTGACATCTAGTGGAAGCTGTAGGAAGTGCAACTTTATCCATATCTCAATGTGTAGGCCAAGCTTTGAAAAACTACAAACTTCAGATGTCCCATTTCCTGGTTGAGTTCTGTTATACTCACAGACATCATTCAAACAGTTTTAGAAACTTCAGCGTGTTTTCTATCCAAAACTAATGATAATATGCATATACTGTATTAGCATCTGGGACAGAGTAGGAGGTAGTTCACTCTGGGCACGCTATTCATCCAAAAGTGAAAATGCTGCCCCCTATCCCAAAAGAGTTTAAGTATGCTCTGTCTAATTCTCTTTCTCTCTCTCTCTCTCTCTCTCTCTCTCTATCTCTCTCAGAGGAAGCAAGAATGAGATGTTTACTGTGTTATGATTATTGTCAATGATTTTGTTGACAGAACTGCCTTGAAATATATTATATTATATTATATGAACTATAAAAAAGTATAGAAATGGTGTTTATCTTTTCATTCTACTGGAATGTTCAGCAAGGTTATTAACTTCTTGAATCTACTTGAGACGCACATGTCCCAAGTAGGCACCTGGAAATGCAAATGCGCTACGCTAAATGCTAAATGTACTCGTTAAAACTCAAACCTTGATCAAAATTCACAAGCAGGGTATTAAATTAAAGCTACACTCGTTGTGAACCTAGCCAGCAAGTCAGATTTTTAAAATGCTTTTCGGCGAAAGCATCAGAAGCTATTATCTGATAGCATGCACCCCCCAAAATGCCAGCTCGACACGTAAACAACAGATTTTGCGATAGACGGCGCTACCCAAAACGCAGAAATAAAATATAAAACATTCATTACCTTAGACGAGCTTCTTTCTTGGCACTCCTATATGCCCCATAAACATCACTATTGGGTCTTTTTTTCGTTTAAATCGGTCCATATATACCCAAAATAGCTTTGTATAGAAGTAGTGTCATTCAGAAAAATTCATCGTTTTTAAACGCTGCGTAATTTTTTAAAATTAAAAAAGTCGACGATAAACTTTCACAAAACACTTCGAAATCCTTTTGTAATCCAACTTTAGGTATTAGTAAACGTTTATAATCTATCAAAACGATTACAGGGCGATGTCTCTTCAATAGGTCCTCACTTCAAAAACAATGCAATCTGATCTCTCCTTGAACTGCATCCGGGTGAAGACTGGAAAACTTGGGGTCAGACAGATGGATTTTCCAACAATTAATTCGATTGAAAATTAGTACAATGGCGCCATCGTGCGGAATTTGTATGAAGTGCAGGCAAATTTCCATTAAATTCTGTTCTCCTTTAACAACTGGTGGAAGTGACTTATGGAAATTATTTTTTGCTTTCAGAGAGCAGTTTTTCTTGCGTTTTTCAATGAAACACACGCTCTGTTATAGTCACAGCCGTGATTTAACCAGTTTTATAAACTTCAGAGTGTTTTCTATCCACACATACTAATCATATGCATATACTATATTCCTGGCATGAGTAGCAGGACGCTGAAAAGTTGCGCGATTTTTAACAGAATTTTCAAAAAAGGGGGGGGTAGATCTAACAGGTTTTAACAATAGAGAAGTTGACTAAATTACAAACAGAACTGGCTACTAGTGGGTGTTCTACTGGAATGTTCAGCAAGGTTATTAACGATAGAGAAGTTGACTAAATTACAAACAGAACTGGCTACTAGTGGGTGTTCTACTGGAATGTTCAGCAAGGTTATTAACGATAGAGAAGTTGACTAAATTACAAACAGAACTGGCTACTAGTGGGTGTTCTCCTGGAATGTTCAGCAAGGTTATTAACGATAGAGAAGTTGACTAAATTACAAACAGAACTGGCTACTAGTGGGTGTTCTACTGGAATGTTCAGCAAGGTTATTAGCGTTAGAGAAGTTGACTAAATTACAAACAGAACTGGCTACTAGTGGGTGTTCTACTGGAATGTTCAGCAAGGTTATTAACAATAGAGAAGTTGACTAAATTACAAACAGAACTGGCTACTAGGTTGCTGATGTTTCATGACATGTACTGTAGGTGTTCTGTTGTTGCTAGGTCTCATTGTGCCCATCTACAGTAGACTCTTATTCTTGTAACCACACACGTGAAGCTGCTAAGAAAATCTTATTTTAAATGTACATGAAAACCATTTAGAAATGTGGACTCTGATGTCACACATTGGCCACTTTATTCAGAAAAATAATCAATTTGCTCTGCGCTACACTACAGACTCTGCCTGAGTGACAGGCGTTTTGCTGAGTGATGACAGTGAAGTCTAACCAGTGCTGTATGGGTTGAAGAGGGGGTCCATGGACCTGAGCTTTTTATGTCTCTATTTTGGTTTGGTCAGGGTGTGATTTAGGTGGGCATTCTATGTTCTTTTTTTTCTATGTTTCGTATTTCTATGTTTTGGCCGGGTATGGTTCTCAATCAGGGACAGCTGACTATCTTTGTCTCTGATCGGGAACCATACTTAGGTAGCCTTTTTCCCCACCTATGTTTAGTGGGTAGTTATTTTCTGTTTAGTGTTTCCTGCACCTGACAGGACTGTTTCGGTATCGTTTATTCTCTTTGTTATTTTGTTTCAGTGTTCTGTTTAATAAAAAGTCATGAACACTTACCACGCTGCGCTTTGGTCCGATTCCTCCTCTTCAGACGACGACACCCGTTACAAGATGGTCATATTTATGTTTATTTATCTTCCCTTTTGCACTTCAACTATTTGCACAATACGATGTTTGAAATGTCTTTATTCTTTTGGAACTTTTGTGAATGTAATGTTTACTTTAAGTTTGTCTTGTTAATTCATTTTTGTTTATTTTCTATTTCACTTGCTTTGGCAATGTTAACATATGTTTCCCTTGCCAATAAAACCTTTAAATTGAAATGGAGAGTTAGAGGGTGCAGATACAGAAAGAGGGGAGGTGGTGGGGGTAGAGACAGAAAGAGGGGAGTTAGAGGGGGTAGAGACAGAAAGAGGGGAGGTGGAGGGGATAGAGACAGAAAGAGGGGAGGTGGAGGGGGTAGAGACAGAAAGAGGGGAGGTGGTGGGGGTAGAGACAGAAAGAGGGGAGGTGGAAGGGGGGTAGAGACAGAAAGAGGGGAGGTGGAGGGGGTAGAGACAGAAAGAGGGGAGGTGGTGGGGCTAGAGACAGAAAGAGGGGAGGTAGAGGTGGGGGTAGAGACAAAAAGAGGGGAGGTAGAGGGGGGTACAGACAGAAAGAGGGGAGGAGGTGGGGGTAGAGACAGAAAGAAGGGAGCTGGAGGGGGGGAGACAGAAAGATGGGAGGAGGTGGGGGTAGAGACAGAAAGGGGGGGGGTGGAGGGGGGTAGAGACAGAAAGAGGGGAGGTGGAGGTGGTAGAGACAGAAAGAAGGGAGGTGGTCGGGGTAGAGACAGAAAGAGGGGAGGTGGAGGGGGAAGAGACAGAAAGACGGGAGGTGGAGGTGGTAGAGACAGAAAGAGGGGAGGTGGAGGGGTAGAGACAGAAAGAGGGGAGGTGGAGGGGGTAGAGACAGAAAGAGGGGAGGTGGAGGGGGTAGAGACAGAAAGAGGGGAGGTGGTGGGGGTAGAGATAGAAAGAGGGAGGTGGAGGGGGTAGAGACAGAAAGAGGGGAGGTGGAGGGGGTAGAGACAGAAAGAGGGGAGGTGGAGGGGGTAGTCTGACACTTCCCTAATTAGGTGTGGTACTGAGACTGGGAGGAGTCAGGGGAGAAGAGGAGGGAGTGGGGGAGAGGAGGAGGGAGTGGGGGGAGTGGGGGGAGAGGAGAAGAGAATGGAGGGAGAGGAGGAGCGAGTGCAGGGAATGGGGGGAGAGGAGAAGAGAATGGAGGGAGAGGAGGAGGGAGTGAAGGGAGAGGTATTACTATAGGACAGGTTATGCTTCAGCTCTCCCTCTCTCTCACTCTGTCTCTCTCTGACTCTCTCTCTCTTTCTCTCTCTCTTTATTTCTCTCTTTATTTCTCTGCAGGTGATGGCTTTGTAATGGAAGGTTTGGGAATTGCTTCCTTTAAGGTGGTTGTAGAATTGAATGGCTCATTTATTGATTTGAATAATTAGCGGGTATCGGCCTAATTCTACTCTGCATGCATTATTTGGTGTTTTGCATTGTATACAGAGGATAATTTTTTCAGAGTCTCAATTTGGTGTTAGTCCCATTTTGTGAATTCTTGGTTGGTGAGCGGACCCCAGACCTCACAACCATAAAGGGCAATGGGTTCCATAACTGATTCAAGTATTTTTAGCTTGGTCCTAGAAGGCCAAGTTACCTGTGGTGCTGATGTTTTAGGCTGAGGTATGTATAGTTTTTTGTGATCTCTAAGGAAACGATGTCCAGATGGAATTTGTATTTGTGGTCCTGGCAACTGGACCTTTTGTGGAACACCGTTATTTTGGTCTTACTGAGATTTACTGTCAGGGCCCAGGTCTGTCAGAATCTGTGCAGAAGATCTATGTGCTGCTGTAGGCCCTCCTTGGTTGGAGACAGAAGCACCAGATAATCAGCAAACAGTAGACATTTGACTAGAGATTCTAGTAGGGTGAGGCTGGGTGCTGCAGACTGTTCTAGTGCCCTCGCCAATGATATATATACATATACTGTATATATATTGATATAAAAACCCAGCAAAAAAATAAACTTCCTTTTTTCAAGACTTGTCTTTCAAAGACAATTTGTAAAAATCCAAATAGCTCCACAGACCTTCATTGTAAAGGGTTTAAACAATGTTTCCCCTGGTTGTTATATGAACCATAAACAATTAATGAACATGCACCTGTGGAACGGTCATTAAGACACTAACAGCTTATAGGCAGTAGGCAATTAAGGTCACAGTTATGAATACTTAGGACACTAAAGAGGTCTTTCTACTGACTCTGAAAAACACCAAAATAAAAATGCTCAGGGTCCCTGCTCATCTACGTGAACGTGCCTTAGGCATGCTGCAAGGAGGCATGAGGAATGCAGATGTGGCCAGGGCAATAAATTGCTATGTCCGTACTGTGAGACACCTAAGACAGCGCTACAGGGAGACAAGACGGATAGCTGGTCGTCCTCGCAGTTGCAGACCACGTGTAACAACACCTGCACAGGATCGGTACATCTGAACATCACACCTGCGGGACAAGTACAGGATGGCAACAACAACTGCCCGAATTACACCAGGAACGCACAATCCCTCCATCAGTGCTCAGACTGTTCGCAATAGGCTAAGAGAGGCTGGGGTGAGGGCCTGTAGTCCTGTCTTAAGGCAGGTCCCCATCAGACATAATCGGCAGCAACGTCGCCTATGGGCGCAGGATCTATTTGGAGGTGGAGAGTCCGTCATGGTCTGAGGCGGTGTGTCACAGCATCATCGGACTGAGCGTATTGTCATTGCAGTCAATCTCAATGCTGTGCGTTACAGGGATGACATCCTCCTCCTTCATGTGGTACCCTTCCTGCAGGCTCATCCTGACATGACCCTCCAGCATGACAATGCCATCAGCCATACTGCTCGTTCTGTGCGTGATTTCCTGCAAGACAGGAATGTCAGTGTTCTGCCATGGACAGTGAAGAGCCCGGATCTCAATCCCATTGAGCAGGTCTGGGACCTGTTAGATCGGAGGGTGAGGGCTAGGGCCATTCCCCCCAGAAATGTCCGAGAACTTGCAGGTGCCTTGGTGGAAGGGTGGGGTGACATCTCACAGCAAGAACTGTTCATTCTGGTGCAGTCCGTGAGTAGGAGTGGAACTGCAGTATTTAATGCAGCTGGTGGCCACACCAGATACTGACTGTTACTTTGATCCCCCCTTTGTTCAGGGACACATTATTCCATTTCAGTTAGTCACATGTTGGTGGAACTTGTTCAGTTTATGTCTCAGTTGTTGAATCTTGTTATGTTCATACAAATATTTACACATGTTAAGTTTGCTGGAAATAAACACAGTTGACAATGAGAGAACATTTCTTTTTTTGCAGAGTTTATATAGTGTATTCTAGTCAAGGCCATCCTATTCAACTTCAGATATGCTACATTTCAAGTCTCTTCATCTTATTGGTGTTCTTTAGTATTGGTTTATTTTCAGAAATTTGACCAGTTAGTTTATATATTTATGAGGGATTAAGCTGCATTTCTGTCACAGCCCTGTGTAAAGAAATTTGTTTGTTTTTAGCCAATTTTAACCGCACACTTGTTGTTTGTGTACATGGATTTTATAATGTTGTATTTTTTACCCCCAACACCACTTTCCATCAGTTTGTATAGCAGACCCTCATGCCAAGTTCAGTCAAAAGCTTTTTTTTGAAATCAACAAAAGCATAAGAAGACTTTGCCTTTGTTTTGGTTTGTTTGTTTGTCAATTAAAGTGTGCAGGGTGAATACATGGTCTGTTGTACGGTAATTTGGTAAAAAACAATTTGACATTTGCTAAGTACATTGTTTAAGCTAAGGAAATGTACGAGTCTGCTGTTAATGATAATGCAGAGGATTTTCCCAAGGTTGCTGTTGACGCATATCCCACGGTAGTTAATTGTGGTCAGATTTGTCTGCACTTTTGGGGAAGATGCCAGAGCTAAGGATGATGTTAAAGAGTTTTAGTATAGCCAATTGTAATTTGTGGTCTGTATATTTCATTGAGGATACCATCAACACCACAGGCCTTTTTGGGTTGGGGGGGTTAGTATTTTGTCCTGTAGTTCATTCAATATAATTGGAGAATCCAGTGGGTTCTGGTCGTCTTTAATAGTTGATTCTAAGATTTCTATTTGATCATGTATATGTTTTTGCTGTTTGTTCTGTGTTAATAGAGCCAAAAAGATTGGAGAAGTGGTTTATCCATACATCTCTGTTTTGGATAGGTAACTACGTTGTTGTTTGTTTAGAAGTGGTTAGATTATATTGATTCTTCAATTACATCGAGCTGATTTCTGACGTGCTGTTCCTTCTTTTTCCGTAGTGTATTTCTGTATTGTTTTAGTGATTCACCATAGTGAAGGTGTAGACTCAGGTTGTCTGGGTCTCTATGTTTTGGTTGGATATGTTTCTCAGTTTCTTTCTCAAACCATGTGTCATTGATGTCAAGTTTCTTGATTTGATGGGGAAGCTGAGAGGTCAAATATTTTGTTTAGGTTACCTACTGCCAGGTTTATACCTTCACTATTATAGTGGAACATTTTGTCCAGGAAAATGTCTAGGAGGGATTTAAATTGCTGTTGCCGTGTTGTTGTTTTTGCTAGATTTCCACACTACTTTCCTTCCATCTATTGCATTTCTTAATATTATTCAGTTCCCTTGGCTTCGATGCATCACGATTGAGCAAAGCTCTGTTCATGTAGAGTGTGATTTTGTTGTGATCTGATAGGTGTGTCAGTGGACTGACTGTGAACGCTCTAAGAGACTTGGTTTTTGTTGGTTATTTTGTCGTAGTTGTGTCTAGGCGGGTACATATTCCTCTGTTGCCCTCTCCATCTCTCTCTCCTCTCTCCATTATATTCCTCTGTTGCCCTCTCCATCTCTCTCTCCTCTCTCCATTATATTCCTCTGTTGCCCTCTCCATCTCTCTCTCCTCTCTCCATTATATTCCTCTGTTGCCCTCTCCATCTCTCTCTCCTCTCTCCATTATATTCCTCTGTTGCCCTCTCCATCTCTCTCTCCTCTCTCCATTATATTCCTCTGTTGCCCTCTCCATCTCTCTCTCCTCTCTCCATTATATTCCTCTGTTACCCTCTCCATCTCTCTCTCCTCTCTCCATTATATTCCTCTGTTACCCTCTCCATCTCTCTCTCCTCTCTCCATTATATTCATCTGTCTCTGACTCCCTCTCCATCCCGGTATAAATATGCTTTATTTCTTCCTTTCCCTCCCCCTCCCCCCTCTATTGTCTGTCTGTCTGTCAGTCTCTCTCTCCAGGGGAGGGTGTCCATCTGTCTGTCTGTCTCTCTCTCCAGGGGAGGGTGTCCATCTGTCTGTCTGTCTCTCTCTTTCTTGTTCGCTCTCTCGCTCTCTCTCTCTCTCTCTCTCTCCCTCACTCACTCAATTTCTCTCTCCAGGGGAGGATGCCTGTCACCCGCCGACCCCCGTCTTTGTCCATGCAGTCGCCATGGAAACTAGACCAGTCCTCAGTATCCACGGTAGAAGTGTGTGTTTGTGCACGTGTGTGTGTGTGTGTGTGAGGTGTGGAGACCGAGGCAAGGACACACACATACACACTGTAGGTATCACACACACACATGCACTAAACTGAAGGGCCCTAACCCTGCCAGCCTCTCCACTCATCCAGACTAAGTGTGAAGCCGTGGACAAGCAGGCCTCTCAGCCCACTCTAGCCCAGCAGAGTGCACCATGTGTGGGCAACAAGGCCAAGCCCCTCAGGCTCTCCAGCCTTCCAGCCCTGGATGACCACCCACCCACACACCACTCAGAGGGAGAGATAGAGAGAGAGATATCTGCAGTATTCTTTGTGAGTGAGTGTGCAATTGAGCTAGGCGATATGGCAAGAATATATATATATTTTTTAAATGTTGACGTATTTTATTTTCAAAAAACACACATTTATATGACAAGGCTCTGCTCCAGTGTCGGTTGGTTGCCATAGCAACATGGCACCGCTCTCTAGGGCTCTGTCTTCACTGAGCTGAACATGCAAGGCCACCCCCAACACACACATACACACACACCCCCAACACACACACACACACACCCAACACACACACACACACACACACACACACACACCCCCAACACACACACACACACACTCACACACACACACCCAACACACACACACAGACACACACCCAACACACACCCCACACCCCCAACACACACACACACCCCCAACACACACACCCCCAACACACACACACACACACCCAACACACACACACACACACACACGACACACACACACACACACGACACACACACGCACACACACACACACACACCCCCAACACACACACACACACACACACCCAACACACACACACACACACACACCCAACACACACACACACACACACCCAACACACACACACACACACACACAAACACACACACACACACACACACACACACACACACACACACACACACAACACACACACACAGACACACACCCAACACACACCCCCAACACACACACACATCCCCAACACGCACACACCCCCAACACACACACACACACACACACACACACACACACACCCAACACACACACACACACACACACCCAACACACACACACACACACCCAACACACCCCCCCCGAACACACACACACACACACACACACACACACACACACACACCCAACACACACACACACACACACACACACACACACAACCAACACACACACACACACACACCCCCAACACACACACACACCCAACACACCCCCCCGAACACACACACACACACACACACACACACACAACACACACACACACACACACACACACACCCAACACACACACACACACCCAACACACACACACACACACACACCCAACACACACACAAACACACACCCAACACACACACACACACACACACACACACAAACACACACACACCCAACACACACACACACACACACACACACACACCCAACACACACACACAGACACACACCCAACACACACCCCCAACACACACACACACCCCCAACACGCACACACCCCCAACACACACACACACACACACACAACACACACACACACACACACACACACACCCCCAACACACACACACACCCAACACACCCCCCCGAACACACACACACACACACACACACACACACACACACACACACACACACACACACACACACACACACACACACACACCCAACACACACACACACACCCAACACAAACACACACACACACCCAACACACACACACACACACACCCAACACACACACACACACACACACACACACACCCAACACACACACACACACACACCCAACACAAACACACACACACACACACACCCAACACACACACACACACACCCAACACACACACACACACACACACCCAACACACACACACACACATAGAACTTGCCTCCCTACATACATAATACCACAGAATAGAGACAGACAGACAGACAGACAGACAGACAGACAGACAGACAGACTTTCACACTAAAAAACAAGTTAACAAATGTTTTATCATTGCATCAGTAAGTACAGGACAGAAACAGTAAGCAGCTACCAAATTACTATTATTATTATTATCAGTATTATTATTACAGCAGATGTTTTCGTTGTTCAGAGCGAACTACTACAACATTGAAACTAAATCTGGCCAAATACTTGCTTCAGAACAGATGAACTGTGAACTGATATTGGGGGATATTTCTTGTTTACATGTCATGGATTGTCTGATACAATAACCAGACAACTTTTGCTTTGTTCATGAGAGGCTCGACGGGCTGATGGTTTGCTGCATCTGGATCCTCTCCAAAAAGTTCACACTGCCCCCTGGAGGAGAATGTCTGTCGTTTTAATCAACAACCAACCATGTACAATATATAGAGTGAATTGAGACGGTCGACTGCTCTGTGGTGTAAAAATCTCACAATTTCCAGCATGTGTGTGTGTTTGTCAGGAGGATCAATAAAATCCTCAAACTTTCAATTTGTAGCCTTTTCTGCTGTTGCTCAAGTGGTCTTATTCCTGTGTAGACTCCAATTCTATACAGTGCATTTGAAAAGTATTCAAACCCCTTGACACTTTCCACATTTTGCTACATTACAGCCTTATTCTAAAAATGTATTAAATCGTTTTTCCCCCTCATGAATCTACACACAATACCCCATAATGACAAAGCAAAAACATTATATATTTTTTTTAAATGTTTGCAAATGTATATAATAAATAATTGTGCAAAAAAAAATAAAAAAATCCCATTTTAATAAACACTAGATGGCGCTGTTTTGAAGATGTTGGTTGCTATAGAAATAACTGTATTAACATTTACTCTATTACAGACACCTTCATGATTAAATTATATTATACAAAACTGAAAATAAAACGTTAAAAAATATCTACAATATTTTCCTTAAGGTCTTTTTTTTTTTTTAGAGTGTGCTAATATTATGGCCTTACTATAACAACAAAAATACTTACATTCATGTCATTTTGTCCATGTTACATTTTAATTGAAACACTAGAATGTTCCTTCTGGGGAGTACCAATATGGCTGACCAGTGGCATCAAAACCTCTCATTGGCCAGTACATACATAACATCATATAATGGTGCCTGATGGGGTGGCTGCCATTTTACGGGCTCTTAACCAACTGTCCTTTGATTTGATTTGATTTTTTTAACGCATTGTTTTTAACTCATTTTAACTCACGTTGCTGCTACCATCTCTTATGATTGAAAAGAGCTTCTGGATGTCAGAACAACGATTACTCACCTCGAACTGGACAAAGATTTTGTCTTTAATGAGTTCGACATGAAGGATGTACTGCTTTGTCAAGACAAGGTACAAATACCCGTCATCAGTGTGAGAAAAAACTGAGTACATACATACTGAGAAAAAGAGGGAGGAGGGCGGGGTGTCTTGTAAAAATTTGTAGCCGTCAAAGTGCAATCATTGGAAAACAATCTGGACGATCTACAATTAAAACTATCCTACCAACGGGACATTTAAAAACTGCAATATCTTATGTTTCGTCGAGACGTGGCTGAACAACGACATGGATAATATAGAGCTGGCTTGCTTCTCCGTGCGTCAGCAGCACAGAGCAGCTACGTCTGGTAAGACGAGGGGTGTGTGTGTATTTGTCAATAACTGCTGGTGCGCGATTTCTAATATCAAAGAAGTCTTGAGGTTTTGCTCAACTGAGATAGAATACCTCATGATAAGCTATAGAACACACTATATACACCAAGAGAGTTCTCATCTATATTATTCGTAGCCATCTATTTACCACCACAAACCGATGCTGGCACTAAGACCGCACTCAACCAGCTGTATACGGCCGTAAACAAACAAGAAAATGCTCATCCCGAAGCGGCGCTCCTAATGGTCAGGGACTTTAATGCAGAAAATAAACTGTAAACCACCATTCCTCCACACACAGAGACATGTATAAAGGTCGCCCTCTATTTGGCAAATCTGACCATTATTCTATCCTCCTAATTCCTGTTTACAAGCAAAAACTAAAGCAGGAAGTACCAGTGACTCGCTCAATACGGAAAAGCAGTCAGACAACGCAGATGCTACGCTACATGACTGTTTTGCTAGCACAGACTGGAATATGTTCTGGGATTCATCCAATGGCATTGAGGAGTATACCTTTCACCGGCTTCATAAATAAGTACATCATCAAAGTTTTCCTCACAGTGACCGTAAGTACATTTCCCAACAAGAAGCCATGGGTTACAGGCAACATCCGCATCGAGCTAAAGGCTAGAGCTTCAACTTTCAAGGAGTGAGACACTAATCTGGACGCTTGAAGCATACATGAGAGCACCAGCTGTTCTGAATGACTGTGTGATCACGCTCTCCGTAGCCGATGTGAGCAAGACCTTTTCAACAGGTCAATGTTCACAAAGTCGCGGAGCCGGATGGATTACCAGGACGTGTTCTGAAAGCATGTGTGGACCAACTGTCAAGAGTCTTCACTGACATTTTCAGCCTGTCGCTGACAGTCTGTAATACCTACATGTTTCAAACAGACCACCATAGTCCCTGTGCCCAAGAAAATGAATGCAACCTCCCTAAATGATTACCGCCCCGTAGCACTCACATCTCTCACACCCTGATCTGTTTCACCTGTATTTATGATTGTCTCCACCCCCCTCCAGGTGTCGCCCATCTTCCCCATTATTCCCTGTGTATTCATACACGTGTTCTCAATTTGTCTGTTGCCAGTTTCTTCTTTTCTTGTCAACAGCATATTTTTTCTCAGCGACCTACTTTGCCCACTCTGTCTTTTTATCATCCTCCTGGTTTTGACCAATACCTGTCCTGTTTCTGAGCCCGCCTGCCTGACCACTCTGCCTGCCCCTGACACTTACCTGTCCTGTTTCTGAGCCCGCCTGCCTGACCACTCTGCCTGCCCCTGCCCCTTACCTGTCCTGTTTCTGAGCCCGCCGCCTGCCCCTGACCCTTACCTGTCCTGTTTCTGAGCCTGCCTGCCTGACCACTCTCCCTGTCCTGTTTCTGTGCCCACCCGCCTGACCACTCTGCCTGTCCTGTTTCTGAGCCTGCCTGCCTGACCACTCTGCCTGTCATGTTTCTGAGCCCGCCTGCCTGACCACTCTGCCTGTCCTGTTTCTGAGCCCGCCTGCCTGACCACTCTGCCTGCCCCTGATCCTTACCTGTCCTGTTTCTGAGCCCGCCTGCCTGCCCCTGACCCTTACCTGTCCTGTTTCTGAGCCCGCCTGCCTGACCACTCTGCCTGTCCTGTTTCTGAGCCCACCCGCCTGACCACTCTGCCTGTCCTGTTTCTGAGCCCGCCTGCCTGACCACTCTGCCTGTCCTGTTTCTGAGCCCGCCTGCCTGACCACTCTGCCTGCCCCTGACCCTTAGCCCGCCTGCCTGACCACTCTGCCTGTCCTGTTTCTGAGCCCGCCTGCCTGACCACTCTGCCTGTCATGTTTCTGAGCCCGCCTGCCTGACCACTCTTCCTGTCATGTTTCTGAGCCCGCCTGCCTGACCACTCTGCCTGTCCTGTTCTGGGCCCGCCTGCCTGACCACTCTGCCTGTCCTGTTTCTGAGCCCGCCTGCCTGACCACTCTGCCTGCCCCTGACCCTTACCTGTTCTGTTTCTGAGCCCGCCTGCCTGCCCCTGACCCTTACCTGTCCTGTTTCTGAGCCCGCCTGCCTGACCACTCTGCCTGTCCTGTTTCTGAGCCCACCCGCCTGACCACTCTGCCTGTCCTGTTTCTGAGCCAGCCTGCCTGACCACTCTGCCTGTCCTGTTTCTGAGCCCGCCTGCCTGACCACTCTGCCTGTCCTGTTTCTGAGCCCGCCTGCGTGACCACTCTGCCTGTCATGTTTCTGAGCCCGCCTGCCTGACCACTCTTCCTGTCATGTTTCTGAGCCCGCCTGCCTGACCACTCTGCCTGTCCTGTTTCTGAGCCCTCCTGCCTGACCACTCTGCTTGTTCTGTTTCTGAGCCCGCCTGCCTGACCACTCTGCCTGCCCCTGACCCTTAGCCCGCCTGCCTGACCACTCTGCCTGTTCTGTTTCTGAGCCCGCCTGCCTGACCACTCTGCCTGTCCTGTTTCTGAGCCCGCCTGCCTGACCACTCTGCCTGCCCCTGACCCTTAGCTTGCCCGCCTGCCTGACCACTCTGCCTGTACTGTTTCTGAGCCCGCCTGCCTGACCACTCTGCCTGTCCTGTTTCTGAGCCGGCCTGCCTGACCACTCTGCCTGCCCCTGACCCTTACCTGTCCTGTTTCTGAGCCCGCCTGCCTGCCTGCCTGACCACTCTGCCTGTCCTGTTTCTGAGCCGGCCTGCCTGACCACTCTGCCTGCCCCTGACCCTTACCTGTCCTGTTTCTGAGCCCGCCTGCCTGACCACTCTGCCTGCCCCTGACCCTTAGCTTGCCCGCCTGCCTGACCACTCTGCCTGTACTGTTTCTGAGCCCGCCTGCCTGACCACTCTGCCTGTCCTGTTTCTGAGCCCGCCTGCCTGACCACTCTGCCTGCCCCTGACCCTTAGCTTGCCTGCCTGCCTGACCACTCTGCCTGCCCCTGACCCTTAGCCTGCCTGCCTGACCACTCTGCCTGTCCTGTTTCTGAGCCGGCCTGCCTGACCACTCTGCCTGCCCCTGACCCTTACCTGTCCTGTTTCTGAGCCCGCCTGCCTGACCACTCTGCCTGCCCCTGACCCTTAGCTTGCCCGCCTGCCTGACCACTCTGCCTGTACTGTTTCTGAGCCCGCCTGCCTGACCACTCTGCCTGTCCTGTTTCTGAGCCGGCCTGCCTGACCACTCTGCCTGCCCCTGACCCTTACCTGTCCTGTTTCTGAGCCCGCCTGCCTGACCACTCTGCCTGCCCCTGACCCTTAGCTTGCCTGCATGCCTGACCACTATGCCTGCCCCTGACCCTTAGCCTCCCTGCCTGACCACTCTGCCTGTCCTGTTTCTGAGCCGGCCTGCCTGACCACTCTGCCTGCCCCTGACCCTTACCTGTCCTGTTTCTGAGCCCGCCTGCCTGACCACTCTGCCTGCCCCTGACCCTTAGCTTGCCTGCATCCCTGACCACTATGCCTGCCCCTGACCCTTAGCCTGCCTGCCTGACCACTCTGCCTGTCCTGTTTCTGAGCCCGCCTGCATGACCACTCTGCCTGCCCCTGACCCTTAGCTTGCCTGCCTGCCTGACCACTCTGCCTGCCCCTGACCCTTAGCCTGCCTGCCTGACCACTCTGCCTGTCCTGTTTCTGAGCCCGCCTGCCTGACCACTCTGACTGTCCTGTTTCTGAGCCTGCCTGCCTGACCACTTAGCCTGCCCCTGATCCTTAGCCTGCCCGCCTGACCACTCTGCCTGTCCAGTTTCTGAGCCCGCCTGCCTGCCCCTGACCCTTAGCGTGCCTGCCTGCCTGCCGTCCTGTACCTTTGCCCCACCTCTGGGCTACCAACCTCTGACTGACCTGACCCTGAGCCTGCCTGCCGTCCTGTACCTTTGCCCCACCTCTGGGCTACCAACCTCTGACTTACCTGACCTCTGCCTGCCTGCCGTCCTGTACCTTTGCCCCACCTCTGGGCTACCAACCTCTGACTGACCTGACCCTCAGCCTGCCTGCCGTCCTGTACCTTTGCCCCACCTCTGGGCTACCAACCTCTGACTGACCTGACCTCTGCCTGGCTGCCGTAATGTACCTTTGCCCCACTACTCTGGATTATAAACCCCTGCCTGCCTTGACCTGTCATTTGCCTGCCCCTGTTGCAGTGATACATATTGTTACTCCGACACAGTCTGCATCTGGGTCTTACCTTCAAACCTGATAACGTTGGAGGCCATGAAGTGATTTGAAAGGCTGGTCATGACTCACATCAACACCATCATGCCGGAAACCCTAGACCCACTCCAATTTGCATAACGCCACAACAGATCCACAAATAAAGCAATCTCAATCGCACTCCACAGTGCCCTTCCCAACATTGACAAAAGTAACACAGATGTGACAATGCTGTTCATTGACTACAGCTTAACATTCAACCCCGTAGAGTCCTCAAAGATCATCACAAAGCTAAGGACTCTGGGACTAAACACCTCCCTCTGCAACTGAATCCTGGACTTCCTGACGGGCCACCCCCAGGTGGTAAGGGTAGGCAACAACACATCTGCCACAGTGATCCTCAACACTGGGGCCCCTCAGGTGTGCGTGCTTAGGCCCCTCCTGTACTTCCTGTTCTCCCATGACTGCATGGCCTAGCACAACTCCAACACCATCATAAAGATTTGGCTTGGGTCCCCAGATCCTCAAAAAGTTGTACAACTGCACCATTGAGAGTATCCTGATGGGTTGAATCACCGCCTGGTATGGGAACTGCTTGGCATCTGACGTAAGGAGCTTCAGAGGGTAGTGCGAATGGCCCAGAACATCACTGGGGCCAAGCTTCCTGACATCCAGGACCTCTATACCAGGTGGTGTCAGAGAAAGGCCCCCAAAAAATTATAATACTTTAGTCATCCAAACCATAGACTAGGTCCAAAAGGCAACTTAACACTTTCCACCCTCAAGCAACAAAAATGCTGAACAATTAATCAAATGGCCACCCAGACTACATTGACCCCCCCCCCCCCCCCCCTTTGGTTTTACACTGCTGCTACTCGCTGTTTATAATCTACAAATAGTCACTTTACAATTACCTCGAGTAAACTGTACTCCCGCACATAGACTAGGTACCGATACACCTTGAATATAGTTAATGTAATTTTACTTTTAGATTAGATTTTTTTTATTTAGTTGATTTACTAAATACACCATTGGTAAACTCCCACTACAAAATCTGTAATTGCCAAATTAGGACACTAGATGGCAACACAGATCAACAAGGTACAGTTTTTTATTTATTTAACAAGGCAAGTCAGTTAAGAACAAATCCTTATTTTCAATGACGGCCTAGGAACAGTGTGGGTTAACTTCCTTGTTCAGGGGCAGAACGACAGATTTGTACCTTGTCAGCTCGGGGATTCGATGTTGCAACCTTTCGGTTACAAGGATAGATAGAGGAAGGGGGGATAGAGGAAGGGATGGGGAAGGACGGATAGAGGAAGGTGAGGGATAGAGGAAGGGGTGGGGAAGGATGGATAGAGGAAGGGAGGGATAGAGGAAGGGATGGGGAAGGATGGATAGAGGAAGGGGTGGGGAAGGATGGATAGAGGAAGGGGTGGGGAAGGATGGATAGAGGAAGGGAGGGATCGAGGAAGGGGTGGGGAAGGATGGATATAGGAAGAGAGGGATAGAGGAAGGGATGGGGAAGGATGGATAGAGGAAGGGAGGGATAGAGGAAGGGATGGGGAATGATGGATAGAGGAAGGGAGGGATAGAGGAAGGGATGGGGAAGGATGGATAGAGGAAGGGAGGGATAGAGGAAGGGATGGGGAAGGATAGATAGAGAAAGGGAGGGATAGAGGAAGGGAAGGGGAAGGATAGATAGAGGAAGGGGGGATAGAGGAAGGGATGGGGAAGGACGGATAGAGGAAGGTGAGGGATAGAGGAAGGGGTGGGGAAGGATGGATAGAGGAAGGGAGGGATAGAGGAAGGGATGGGGAAGGATGGATAGAGGAAGGGGTGGGGAAGGATGGATAGAGGAAGGGGTGGGGAAGGATGGATAGAGGAAGGGAGGGATCGAGGAAGGGGTGGGGAAGGATGGATATAGGAAGAGAGGGATAGAGGAAGGGATGGGGAAGGATGGATAGAGGAAGGGAGGGATAGAGGAAGGGATGGGGAATGATGGATAGAGGAAGGGAGGGATAGAGGAAGGGATGGGGAAGGATGGATAGAGGAAGGGAGGGATAGAGGAAGGGATGGGGAAGGATAGATAGAGAAAGGGAGGGATAGAGGAAGGGAAGGGGAAGGATAGATAGAGGAAGGGGGGATAGAGGAAGGGATGGGGAAGGACGGATAGAGGAAGGTGAGGGATAGAGGAAGGGGTGGGGAAGGATGGATAGAGGAAGGGAGGGATAGAGGAAGGGATGGGGAAGGATGGATAGAGGAAGGGGTGGGGAAGGATGGATAGAGTAAGGGGTGGGGAAGGATAGATAGAGGAAGGGAGGGATCGAGGAAGGGGTGGGGAAGGATGGATATAGGAAGAGAGGGATAGAGGAAGGGATGGGGAAGGATGGATAGAGGAAGGGAGGGATAGAGGAAGGGATGGGGAATGATGGATAGAGGAAGGGAGGGATAGAGGAAGGGATGGGGAAGGATGGATAGAGGAAGGGAGGGATAGAGGAAGGGATGGGGAAGGATAGATAGAGAAAGGGAGGGATAGAGGAAGGGAAGGGGAAGGATAGATAGAGGAAGGGGGGATAGAGGAAGGGATGGGGAATGATGGATAGAGGAAGGGATGGGGAAGGAGAGATAGAGGAAGGGGGATAGAGGAAGGGAAGGGGAAGGATAGATAGAGGAAGGGGGGATAGAGGAAGGGATGGGGAATGATGGATAGAGGAAGGGATGGGGAAGGAGAGATAGAGGAAGGGGGGATAGAGGAAGGGAAGGGGAAGGATAGATAGAGGAAGGGGGGATAGAGGAAGGGATGGGGAAGGATGGATAGAGGAAGGGATGGGGAAAGATGGATAGGTAGAGGAAGGGAGGGATAGAGGAAGGGATGGGGAATGATGGCTAGAGGAAGGGAGTAATAGAGGAAGGGATAGGGATGGAGGGAAGGAGCGAGGGGTGGATGGAAGGAGGTATAGAGCGAGGGATGGAGGGAAGGAGGTATAGAGCGAGGGATGGAGGGAAGGAGCGAGGGGTGGAGGGAAGGAGATATAGAGCAAGAGATGGTGGGAAGGAGCAAGGGGTGGAGGGAAGGAGCGAGGGGTGGAGGGAAGAAGGTATAGAGCGAGAGATGGTGGGAAGGAGTGATAGAGCGTGGGATGGAGGGAAGGAGATATGGAGCGAGGGATGGAGGGAAGGATGTCAGAGTGTCCCCTGGCAGATGACCCCTCTGGGCAGCCAGCCAAGCTTCAGTGTCTGATTACATCCCAAATGGCACCCAATTCCCTACATAGTGCACTACTTTAGACCAGAGCCCTATGACACCCTATTCCCTATATAGTGCACTACTTTAGACCAGGGCCCTATGACACCCTATTCCCTATGTAGTGCACTACTTGTGACTAGGACCCACAGTGCACTATCTTGTGAGTAGAGTGTCATTTGGGATGCGTCCTCTGTCGGCTGCTTGTAGTTGCACTACCAGTGAAAAAGAATCCCTGGATTACCGTGTGTGTAAGCGTGTGTGTGTGTGTGAGCGTGCATGCGTGCTTTCATGTGTGTGTGTTCTGGTGTGCGTGTGCGTGTGTGTGTGTGTGTGTGTGTGTGTGTGTGTGTGTTAAAAACCAAAGCCGGTAACAACATCCATGACGTGAAGATGAGCAGATGGGTCACCCAGGAAGTAATGACGTGTAGATGAGCAGACGGGTCACCTATATATATATATATATATATATATATATATATATATATATATATATATATATATAGGTGTGAGAGAGAGAGAGATACTGTAGAATAAAGTGGGAGAGGGAGAGAGAGAGAGAGATAAAGATGACCAGAACTCACTGGATTTCTCCAATTACATTGAATGAACTACAGGACAAAATAAAAACCCTCCCACCCAAAAAGGCATGTGGTGTTGATGGTATCCTCAATGAAATGATCAAATATACAGACAACAAATTCCAATTGGCTGTACTAAAACTCTTTAACATCATCCTTAGCTCTGGCATCTTCCCCAATATTTGGAACCAAGGACTGATCACCCCAATCCACAAAAGTGGAGACAAATTTGACCCCAATAACTACCGTGGAATATGCGTCAACAGTAACCTTGGGAAAATCCTCTGCATTATCATTAACAGCAGACTCGTACATTTCCTCAATGAAAACAATGTACTGAGCAAATGTCAAATTGGCTTTTTACCAAATTACCGTACAACAGACCATGTATTCACCCTGCACACCCTAATTGACAACCAAACAAACCAAAACAAAGGCAAAGTCTTCTCATGCTTTGTTGATTTCAAAAAAGCCTTCGACTCAATTTGGCATGACGGTCTGCTATACAAACTGATGGAAAGTGGTGTTGGGGGTAAAAAATACGACATTATAAAATACATGAACACAAACAACAAGTGTGTGGTTAAAATTGGCAAAAAACACACACATTTCTTCACACAGGGTCGTGGGGTGAGACAGGGATGCAGCTTAAGCCCCAACCTCTTCAACATATATATCAACGAATTGGCGCAGACACTAGAAAAGTCTGCAGCACCCGGCCTCACCCTACTAGAATCTGAAGTCAAATGTCTGCTGTTTTCTGATGATCTGGTGCTTCTGTCACCAACCAAGGAGGGCCTACAGCAGCACCTAGATCTTATGCACAGATTCTGTCAGACCTTGGCCCTGACAGTAAATCTCAGTAAGACCAAAATAATGGTATTCCAAAAAAGGTCCAGTCACCAGGACCACAAATACAAATTCCATCTAGACACTGTTGCCCTAGAGCACACAAAAAACTATACATACCTTGGCCTAAACATCGGCGCCACAGGTAACTTCCACAAAGCTGTGAACGATCTGAGAGACAAGGCAAGAAGGGCATTCTATGCCATCAAAAGGAACATAAATTTCAACATACCAATTAGGATTTGGCTAAAAATACTTGAATCGGTCATAGAGCCCATTGCCCTTTATGGTTGTGATGTCTGGGGTCCGCTCACCAACCAAGACATCACAAAATGGGACAAACGCCAAATTGAGACTCTGCACGCAGAATTCTGCAAAAATATCCTCCGTGTACAACGTAGAACGCCAAATAATGCATGCAGAGCAGAATTAGGCCGATCCCCACTAATTATCATAATCCAGAAAAGAGACGTTAAATTCTATAACCACCTAAAAGGAAGTGATTCCCAAACCTTCCATAACAAAGCCATCACCTACAGAGAGATGAACCTGGAGAAGAGTCCCCTAAGCAAGCTGGTCCTGGGGCTCTGTTCACAAACACAAACACACCCCACAGAGCCCCAGGACAGCAGCACAATTAGACCCAACCAAATCATGAGAAAACAAAAAGAGAATTACTTGACATATTGGAAAGAATTAACAAAAAAACAGAGCAAACTAGAATGCTATTTGGCCCTACACAGAGATTACACAGCGGCAGAATACCTGACCACTTTGACTGACCCAAAATTAAGGAAAGCTTTGACTATGTACAGACTCAGTGAGCATAGCCTTGCTATTGAGAAAGGCCGCCGTAGGCAGACATGGCTCCCAAGAGAAGACAGGCTATGCTGCCCACAAAATGAGGTGGAAACTGAGCTGCACTTCCTAACCTGCCCAATGTTTGACCATATTTGAGAGACATATTTTCCTCAGATTACATAGATCCACAAAGAATTCGAAAACAAATCCAAATTTGATAAACTCCCAAATCTACTGGGTGAAATTCCACAGTGTGCATCACAGCAGCAATATTTGTGACCTGTTGCCACAAGAAAAGGGCAACCAGTGAAGAACAAACACCATTGTAAATACAACCCATATTTATGCTTATTTATTTTATCTTGTGTCCTTTAGCCATTTGTACATTGTTAAAACACTGTATATATATATATAATATGACATTTGTAATGTCTTCATTGTTTTGAAACTTCTGTATGTGTAATGTTTACTGTTCATTTGTATTGTTTATTTCACTTTATATATTATCTACCTCACTTGCTTTGGCAATGTTAACACATGTTTCCCATGCCAATAAAGCCCTTGAATTGAATTGAATTGAATTGAGAGAGAGAGATACTGTAGAATAAAGTGAGAGAGAGAGAGATAGAGAGATACTGTAGAATAAAGTGTGTGTGAGAGAGAGAGAGAGAGATACTGTAGAATAAAAAGAGAGAGATGGAGAGAGAGAGAGAGATACTGTAGAATAAAAAGAGAGGGAGAGAGAGAGAGATACTGTAGAATAAAAAGAGAGAGAGGGAGAGAGAGAGAGATGCTGTAGAATAAAGAGAGAGAGATAAGAAAGAAACATAAAGGGAGAAGGAAAGAAAGCAAGAACGAAAGACAGAGAGAAGAGAGAGAAAGTGAGACGGAGAGTTATAGCTACAGTCTACTCTAACTTATCATTACTGTCCATTAGAGGTCACATGACTCCGTCACGGCGGCCCTGACCAGCCAGACACACTGCATTATGAGTAGTATGGAGGCTCTTAGTTCACTGACGGATGGGGTGAGGCTACAAGATTCCCCTCTCTTCTTTTTTCTATCCCTTCTTCATCTTGTCCTCCATATTTTTCTCTGTAATGTGATGAATGGTAGGAATATCACTCTACAGTAACATCATTATACAGTAATACCACTCTACAGTAACATCATTATACAGTAACATCATTATACAGCAATATCACTCTACAGTAACATCATTATACAGTAATATCACTCTACAGTAACATAATTATACAGTAACATAATTATACAGGAATATCACTCTACAGTAACATCATTATACAGTAATATCACTCTACAGTAACATCATTATACAGTAACATCATTATACAGTAATATCACTCTACAGTAACATCATTATACAGTAACATCATTATACAGTAACATCACTCTACAGTAGCATCACTCTACAGTAGCATCACTCTACAGTAACATCATTATACAGTAACATCATTATACAGTAACATCACTCTACAGTAACATAGCTTTCAGAAAATTCAGAGCTTGAAAAAGGGGGGGAGTCAAGTGTGAGTGTTAGTTAACAAGTGTTGGGGGGGGGGTGCTGTTTGATTATTTAAGATTCTCTTTAAAGAGGTAGGGTGTCTGATGTTTTTGTAAGTCCTAGCTTCAGGGGAAGCTGGTTCCAACATTAAGGTGTCAGGACAGAGAAGAGCTTGGATTGGGCTGGAGGCCAAGAGACATGGTTCTCGGGTTAGGGTGTGGGGTTTGAGCATGGCCTGAATGTAAGGACGGGCAGTTCCCTTGCTGCTCAACAGGCAAGCACCAGGGTATTGTAGTGGATGCGATCTTAGACTGGAAGCCATTGGAGTGTGCAGAGGAGCGGGGTGACATCAGAGAACAAAGAGAGAAAAGACAAGAGACATACAGGAAGTAAGAGAGAATGAGAAAAAGACAACAGGAGAAAAGACACCGAAAGAGACAGAGACAGAGAGAGACAAAGAGAGCGAGAGAGACAGAGAGAGAGAGAGAGAGAGAGAGAGAGAGAGAGAGAGAGAGAGACAGAGAGAGACAGAGAGAGAGAGAGAGAGAGAGAGAGAGAGAGAGAGAGAGACAGACAGACAGAGACAGAGAGAGAGAGAGAGACAAAGAGAAAGAGACAGAGACAGAGACAGAGAGAGACCAAGCAAGAGAGAGAGAGAGAGAGAGAGAGAGAGAGAGAGGTCCACAGCGTAGAGAACACAAGCTTATCGTCAAACTCAATATATACATCAAGATCATCTTTTTGAGACTGCATCTTTTTAAGACTCCTGGCATATTAAATACCGAGGTCCCGTGGCTATCTGAGGACCCTACAATGATATTACTAGAGTCAATGAAGAGTCTCCCACAGTTTAGCAGAGATTAACAGAGCAGAAGTTTTCTACTGATAACTGTTGTCACAACACACCACCGTGGGAGGCTGGTGTCACCTTAATTTGGGAGGACGGGCTCGTGGGAATGCCCGGACTGGATTTGGTGGAATGATATCAAATAAATCAAATAAACCATTTCCATTCGCTCCGTACCAGCCATTATTATGAGCTGTCCTCCAATCAGCAGCCTCGATTGATACACACATACACACACACGCGCACGCAGGCAAACACACACACGTGCAAGCAAACAAACATGCATGCTTGTGCATGCTGTCTCACTCACACATCTTATATGCCCCCTGCCCCTAACCCACTTCCGGTTGTACGCGAGAACGAGGAAGAGCACAGTTTTGTTTGTTTGGAAAGTTTGTTATAATGTAAGTTTGTTGTAATGTAATTAAAAGTTTATTGGAAAGTTCTTCGTTGGCATCGGTTGGCATCAGTTGGCATCAGTTGGCATCAGTTGCTGGGACTGCTTGTATCTTTCTAGTGATCCTGCTGACCAAGTGACTGGTCTGGGGAGCTATTTGGTGTCGCAGCTAGCCTAGTTGCAAGCTAGCTGGACATCAAGCTCCTACAAGCAGTTGTTACAACAACAAGAAAATAGTTTGAAGTTTCTCCTAATACTGGTGGAGTCAACTAATAAAAGAATGGACGATCTGACCAGAGAGGTCCAGGACCTGAAGAACAGTTTACAGTTCTCCCAGGGTCAGCTCGACGAGTTGAAACAGGAGAATGGCAAGATGACAACAATAAGTAAGTCATTGAGAGAGGACATCAGTTTTGTGTGTGACTTCATGATAACAATGACATATAAACTAGACTAGATCTCGAGGGACAATCAAGGCGAAACAACATGGTTGTGGACGGAATTGCAGAATGAGACCTGTATGGAGATTGAGGACAAAGTGAGGGAATTGATCTCTGAGAAATTGAAGATGGACCACAGGAAGATTGAGGTGGAGCGCACCCACAGGACTGGAAAACCCACCACCAGCCCAGGTGATAGGCCCAGGCAGATAGTGGTCAAGTCCCTGAGGTTCAAAGACAAGGTAGCTGTTCGGGAAAGAGCCAAGAACTTGAGAGGAACGTATATCTTCCTCAACGAGGACTATCCTGAAGCTGTGCGCCAGAAGAGGAAAGAACTGATCCCAGCCATGAAAGCTAACAGAGTGCGTGGGGACATTGCTTACATCCGCTATGACAGACTCATTGTACACCCTCCCTCCCAGACGCCTGGAAGGGATGAGAGATCCAAGCCTATGGGTTCATAGCCTCAACCCCGCAGCACACACACACACACACACACCATTTGATTAATGGACTGGTGAATGTATTTTATTTTCTCTTGCTTTGTCAGCTCTTTTCAATATTATTTCTACCTCTGATCAGCTACACAGGGAAGGGCTGAAAATAGCCCATATTAATATATGAAACCTGAGAAATAAGGTTCCTGAAATGAATAACTTGCTAACATCAGATAGCATTGTGAGCATTGTGAGACTCACTTAGATAATGAATTTGATGATACATCAGTAGCAATACAAGGATATAACATTTCTAGAAGAGACAGAAATAATTATGGGGGAGGTGTTGCTGTAAATATTCAGAACCATATCCATGTAATGCTTAGATAAGATCAAGTGTAGTTGAAGTGTTGTGGTTGTAAGTTCACCTGCCTCATCTAAAGCAATTTCTTTTGGGGTATTGCTATAGGCCATCAAGTGCTAACAGTCAGTATCTAAATAATATGTGTGAAATGCTTGATAGTGTATGTGATGTAAACAGAGAGATCTACTTTATTGGGGACCCGATTATTGACAGGTTTTCATCAAGCTGTCCGCTCAAGAGGAAGCTTCTTACTGTAACCAGTGCCTGTAATCTGGTTCAGGTTATTAATGACAAACACTATAGGAACAAACCAAATCAAATTTATTTATATAGCCCTTCGTACATCAGTTGATATCTCAAAGTGCTGTACAGAAACCCAGCCTAAAACCCCAAACAGCAGGCAATGCAGGTGTTGAAGCACGTTGGCTAGGAAAAACTCCCTAGAAAGGCCAAAACCTAGGAAGAAACCTGGAGAGGAACCAGGCTATGAGGGGTGGCCAGTCCTCTTCTCGCTGTGCCGGGTGGAGATTATAACAGAACATGGCCAAGATGTTAAAATATTCATAAATGACCAGCATGGTCAAATAATAGGTCTGGGACATGTAGCACGTCCGGTGAACAGGTCAGGGTTCCATAGCCGCAGGCAGAACAGTTGAAACTGGAGCAGCAGCATGGCCAGGTGGACTTGGGACAGCAAGGAGTCATCATGCCAGGTAGTCCTGAGGCATGGTCCTAGGGCTCAGGTCCTCCGAGAGAGAGAGAAAGAAAGAGAGAAAGAGAGAATTAGAGAGAGCATACTGAAATTCACACAAGACACCGGATAAGACAGGAGAAGTACTCCAGATATAACAAACTGACCCTAGCCCCCGACACATAAACTACTGCAGCATAAATACTGGAGGCTGAGACAGGAGGGGTCAAGAGACACTGTGGCCCCATCCGATGATACCCCCGGACAGGGCCAAACAGGAAGGATATAACCCCACCCACTTTGCCAAAGGGATACCTTCAACCACCAACTTACCATCCTGAGACAAGGCAGAGTATAGCCCACAAAAATCTCCTCCACTGCACAACCCAAGGGGGGGCACCAACCCAGACAGGAAGATCACATCAGTGACTTAACCCACTCGAGTGACGCACCCCTCCCAGGGACGGCATGAAAGAGCACCAGTAAAGCCAGTGACTCAGACCCTGTAATAGGGTTAGAGGCATAGAATCCCAGTGGAAAGAGGGGAACCGGCCAGGCAGAGACAGCAAGGGTGGTTCGTTGCTCCAGAGCCTTTCCGTTCACCTTCACACTCCTGGGCCAGACTACACTCAATCAAATGACCCACTGAAGAGATGAGTCTTCAGTAAAGACTTAAAGGTTGAGACCGAGTTTGCGTCTCTCACATGGGTAGGCAGACCATTCAATAAAAATGGAGCTCTATATGAGAAAGCCCTGCCTCCAGTTGTTTGCTTATTTAATTCTAGGGACAATTAGGAGGCCTGTGTCTTGTGACCGTAGCGTACGTGTAGGTATGTACGGCAGGACCAAATCAGAGAGATAGGTAGGAGCAAGCCAATGTAATGCTTTCTAGGTTAGCAATAAAACCTTGAAATCAGCCCTTGCCTTGACAGGAAGCCAGTGTATAGAGGCTAGCACTGGAATAATATGATCACATTTTTTGGTTCAAGTCAGGATTCTAGCAGCCGTATTTAGCAATAACTGAAGTTTATTTAGTGCTTTATCAGGGTAGCCGGAAAGTAGAGCATTGCAATAGAAAAAAGCTGTCCTTGAAACAGTCTTGATATGGTCTTCAAAAGAGAGATCAGGGTCCAGAGTAACGCCGAGGTCCTTCACAGTTTTATTTTAGACGACTGTACAACCATTAAGATTAATTGTCAGATTCAACAGAAGATATCTTTGTTTCTTGGGACCTAGAACAAGCATCTCTGTTTTGTCCGAGTTTAAAAGTAGAACGTTTGCAGCCATCCACTTCCTTATGTCTGAAACACAGGCTTCTAGCGAGGGCAATTTTGGGGCTTCACAATGTTTCATTGAAATGTACAGCTGTGTGTCATCCGCATAGCATTGAAAGTTAACATTATGTTTTCAAATGACATCCCCAAGAAGTAAAATATACAGTGAAAACAATTGTGATCCTAAAACGGAACCTTATTAAGGAACACTGAATTTTGCAGTTGACTTGTCAGAGGAAAAACCATTCACAGAGACAAACTGATATCTTTCCGACAGATAAGATCTAAACCAGGCCAGAACTAGTCAGTGTAGACCAATTTGGGTTTCCAATCTCTCCAAAAGAATATGGTGATGGATGGTATTGTCATGTATTGTCATGTTGTGTCTTTCTGTCCTTTCCTTTCACCCTGTCTCCCTCTGCTGGTCGTATTAGGTTACCTTTTCTCCCCCGCTTTCCCCCAGCTGTTCCTTGTCTCCTCTGACTACCTCATCCACCCCTTTTCCCACCTGTTCCCTTTTTCCCTCTGATTAGGTCCCTATATCTCTCTCTGTTTCTGCTCCTGTCTTTGTCGGATTCTTGTTTGTTGTGTTTCATGCCTGAACCAGACTATCGTCATGTTTGCTGTAACCTTGTCCTGTCCTGTCGGAATCTGCCGGTCTATCTGAGCCTACCTATGTTTGGTTATTAAAGAAGCTCTGTTTAAGTTAATTCGCTTTTGGGTCCTCATTCACTCACCGTAACAGAAGAATCCGACCAAGAATGGACCCAGCGACTTCGGATCCTCTCCACTCAGCCGTCGGGATCCAGGGAGCGATGCTAGGCAGACACGAGCAGGAATTGTCTGCTGCTCGACATGCCGTTGAGACCCTGGCCACCCAAGTCTCCAACCTCACAGAACAGGTTCACCATCTCCGCCTCGATCCACCGGCCACTTCCAGGGCTTTCGAATCTCCGGAGCCCAGAATCAATAACCCGCCGTGTTACTCTGGGGAGCCCACTGAATGCCGCTCGTTCCTCACCCAGTGTGATATTGTGTTTTCTCTCCAGCCCAACACTTACGCCAGGAGCACTGCTCGTGTCGCCTACGTCATATCTCTCCTTACTGGACGGGCTCGTGAGTGGGGCACGGCAATCTGGGAGGCAAGGGCTGAGTGTACTAACCAGTATCAGGACTTTAAGGAGGAGATGATACGGGTTTTTGATCGATCTGTTTTTGGGGAGGAGGCTTCCAGGGCCCTGTCTTCCCATACATTAAGGGAACATTTCGGCATTTCGTGTATGATCAGTGAGAAAGTCCATATTGCAAATGTACGGTCCCTTACCCGACGTCCGAAATCGTTTGTAAAATTCGCGGTCGGCGTCGGGACGTGCGGTAGGGCCGGACCTACCGGGAAGTCGTCGAATGAACTTTGTCGGACTTTCGGTTCCCGTTTAAAAAAAAAAACAAGTTTCGGACCGTTTTTCCGCCGTCCCGGACACTCCCACCAGATGGCATACGGAATCATATGGCAATTTGGCAAAACATCACGAATCGCGACGGGGCCTTATCTCAAAAACTGAAAATATTTCGAAGCCGAAACTTGGCGAGCGTAGGTTTGGCTCAAGGGGCAGTTGGCCCCGAACGGGATGGCGTCTAGGCCTCGACGGTTTTTGAGCTACGGCCATTTTTCTGGGATTAAAGGCTTAAAATGGAAGTAGAGAAATTATTTTTCCACTTCGGGTCAAAGCCAAGGAGCCTCCGGTGTCAATAAAAAAAGAACCAGCCATTTATCTATCGTCATTTAAGAGAAACGGAACAATGACAAATTGGTGATGGTCACAAATAGGCGTTTTTTTTTTTCAACGGTTACAGATCCAGTTGCAGGGTGTTCATACGAATCTTTTTAAAGTGTGCTGCGGAGCTCTGCGACATTTCTGTGATTTTCTATGATTTTCTGAAATAACACAATAACCGACCATTAGAATAGTAGGCCCAAAATGAAGCCTGCCCCACAATGTCATTTGCTTTTGAGTGACAGTGAGAGAACCGTTAGGGTGAGAAGAAAAATTCCACCACATGAATGTTCCTAAGGTCCTCCCGATCTCAACAAGCCTAACCTTGACCGTGTGGCATTAACCCTTCACAGTAAAACAGTGTTTTTTGATCTCACAGATTACAGTGTCATCTCTCCCCATAGGAATACATTGCCTGCACCCCTAATTTCAACCTGAGGCCTATGTGGGTTATGAATGCCGTATGAACCTGTCTTCGGTACCAGTCCATCAGGCCACTATGAGGTCTACCTGTGTCGATTCTAAGCTTCCTGGACCAACCGGAAGTGGTTCAAATGCCCCTAAAAGTGTTTACCCATACACTGCATGCAGTTTGATAGACATAGTGCATTCAACCCTGTGTAGATCAGTCAATTCTAAACGTAAGGACTTAAAACTCAGGATTCTGTAACAGCATACCCCAATGAGGATATGTGGTGACTTATAGCTTCCTGTGCCAACCGGAAGTGCCATAATTGGTGTCTCAGGGGCTGTTTCGAAGGGTTAAAAAATTCAGATCTGTCCAAAACTTCATATATGTGATTAGGCAACCCCCATGAACTGTAAATCAGTCATTTTTCCCAAAAAAAATCAAAGGAAAAAAAAATTGCACTAAAACACAACTTGGATGGAGGGACGTATTGGGGTGCGTAGAGACAGACAGTGGCCGCAATAGTTAGCTTTGTTCGAGCTAAAAAAGAACGGTCGGACCTAGAGTTCCGAAACTTTAGAAACCTGTTCTAGACCTCCGGGCCATGGTGCGTGACGAGTTACGTGGCTCTAGATGGTTCTCGGACCGAGAAACAGCCTCGTACATTCGCAATAACTTCAATTCATTTTTGCATCACGAAAATGACGACGTTTAGAAAAGTCTCAGAGACGCAAGGCTAGGTGCGTTGAAACCGGCTCGGCCCATAGAGACGGACCCCAAAGTTTCTGTCCGATAGCTCGTTCAAGGACCCCGTAGCAAGGCATGGAAATAAGTGGATTTTCAGCACCAATTAGGGTTTTTCTCGGACACCAAATGACCTATCGAGCCGAAACTCGGGATTCGGGGTCGCCTCACATAGGACTTCACATAATGTCCGAACTGGACCCGCAGCTAGAACGTAACTATGTGTTTTACCTTTTTATTATGTTTTCAACTAGAGGCGCTGTGAATTATGGGCCTGCTCTGACATATGTGATAGTTGGCTACTAAATGAGTAGGAAAAAGTGGGTTTGGTGTCAATTGATATCCATTTGGTGTCATAATGACATCTAATTGACTGATGGACACTGACTTGCTAGTTGACTTTTGTACATTTGCAATATGTTTAAACAGAGAGGGACCATCACCAAAATGGCATTCTGAAATCAACACAAAAAATGGCATCACCATAGTCTCCAGACTGTTCTGAGTTCAACGAGCTATCCCGCTTGACCGTAGCTCGCTCGGTCTAGGCGCAGCGACCATTACAATAGTAGGCCCAAAATGAAGCCTGCACCACAATGTCATTTGCTTTTGGGTGACAGTGAGAGAACCGTTAGAGTGAGAAGAAAAATTCCACCACATGAATGTTCCTAAGGTCCTCCCGATCTGAACAAGCCTAACCTTGACCGTGTGGCATTAACCCTTCACAGTAAAACAGTGTTTTTTGATCTCACAGATTACAGTGTCATCTCTCCCCATAGGAATACATTGCCTGCACCCCTAATTTCAACCTGAGGCCTATGTGGGTTATGAATGGCGTATGAACCTGTCTTCGGTACCAGTCCATCAGGCCACTATGAGGTCTACCTGTGTTGATTCTAAGCTTCCTGGACCAACCGGAAGTGGTTAAAATGCCCCTAAAAGTGTTTACCCATACATTGCATGCAGTTTGATAGACATAGTGCATTCAACCCTGTGTAGATCAGTCAATTCTTAACGTAAGGACTTAAAACTCAGGATTCTGTAACAGCATACCCCAATGAGGATATGTGTTGATTTATAACTTCCTGTGCCAACCGGAAGTGCCATAATTGGTGTCTCAGGGGCTGTTTCGAAGGGTTAAAAAAGTCTGATCTGTCCAAAACTTCATATGTGTGATTAGGCAACCCCCATGAACTGTAAATCAGTCATTTTTCCCCAAAAAAATCAAAGGAAAAAAAATTGCACTAAAACACAACTTGGATGGAGGGACGTATTGGGGTGCGTAGAGACAGACAGTGGCTCCAATAGTTAGCTTTGTTGGAGCTAAAAAAGAACCGTCGGACCTAGAGTTCCGAAACTTTAGAAACCTGTTCTAGACCTCCCGTAGATGGTGCGTGGTGAGTTACGTGGCTCTAGAAGGTTCTCGGACCGAGAAACAGCCTCGTACATTTGAAATAACTTCAATTCATTTTTGCATCACGAAAATGACGACATTTAGAAATGTCCCAGAGTCGCAAGACTAGGTGCATTGCGAACGTCTCGGCCCATATAGACAGACCCCAACGTTTCTGTCCGATATCTCATTCAAGGACCCCGTAGCAAGTCATGGAAAATAGTGGATTTTCAGCACCAATTAGGGTTTTTCTCGGACACCAAATGACCTATCGAGCCGAAACTTGGGATTCGGGGTCGCCTCAGCTAGGCCAACACATAACATAAGAAATGGACCCGCAGCTAGAACGTAACTACGTGTTTTATGGTTTTTTTATGGTTTGTACCGAAGGCGTTGTGAATTTTGGGCCAGCTCTGAAGTATGTAATAGTTGGCTACTAAACGAGTTGGAAAAAGTGGGTTTGGTGTCAGTTTGTATCAGTTTGGTGGTCAGAATGATATCTAATTGACTGATGGACTCTTGTCCACTTGACTCTTGTACATTTGCAATATGATTCTATAGTGAAAAAACATCACCAAAAGCGACATTCTGAAATCAACCCAAACGAGCGATTGAGATGACCCAGAATCACTGCAAAGCCATCCCGAGTTCATCGGGCCAGTCAATTTCACATTCCTGCAGGATTTTTATAGCATGACAAATTCGTGATGGTACCTGCCCATTAAAACATATTGCAAATGCACAGTGACTTTGAAAAAGTAAGAAAAAAAAAAATACATCTAAAATTTTTTGAGCATGACAAATTCGTGATGGTACCTGCCCATTGAAACATATTGCAAATGCACAGTGACTTTGAAAAAGTAAGGAAACATAAACAAATTCAATAAACAAATTCGTGATGGTACCTGCCCATTAAAACATATTCCAAATGCACAGTGACTTTGAAAAAGTAAGGAAACAAAAAAAATTCATCTAAAAAATTTTGAGCATGACAAATTCGTGATGGTACCTGCCCATTGAAACATATTGCAAATGCACAGTGACTTTGAAAAAGTAAGGAAACATAAACAAATTCAATAAACAAATTCGTGATGGTACCTGCCCATTAAAACATATTCCAAATGCACAGTGACTTTGAAAAAGTAAGAAACCAAAAAAAATACATCTAAAATTTTTTGAGCATGACAAATTCGTGATGGTACCTGCCCATTGAAACATATTGCAAATGCACAGTGACTTTGAAAAAGTAAGGAAACATAAACAAATTCGATAAACAAATTCGTGATGGTACCTGCCCATTAAAACATATTCCAAATGCACAGTGACTTTGAAAAAGTAAGGAAACAAAAAAAATTAATCTAAAAAATTTTGAGCATGACAAATTCGTGATGGTACCTGCCCATTGAAACATATTGCAAATGCACAGTGACTTTGAAAAAGTAAGGAAACATAAACAAATTCAATAAACAAATTCGTGATGGTACCTGCCCATTAAAACATATTCCAAATGCACAGTGACTTTGAAAAAGTAAGAAACCAAAAAAAATACATCTAAAATTTTTTGAGCATGACAAATTCGTGATGGTACCTGCCCATTGAAACATATTGCAAATGCACAGTGACTTTGAAAAAGTAAGGAAACATAAACAAATTCAATAAACAAATTCGTGATGGTACCTGCCCATTAAAACATATTCCAAATGCACAGTGACTTTGAAAAAGTAAGAAACCAAAAAAAATACATCTAAAATTTTTTGAGCATGACAAATTCGTGATGGTACCTGCCCATTGAAACATATTGCAAATGCACAGTGACTTTGAAAAAGTAAGGAAACATAAACAAATTCGATAAACAAATTCGTGATGGTACCTGCCCATTAAAACATATTCCAAATGCACAGTGACTTTGAAAAAGTAAGGAAACAAAAAAAATTAATCTAAAAAATTTTGAGCATGACAAATTCGTGATGGTACCTGCCCATTGAAACATATTGCAAATGCACAGTGACTTTGAAAAAGTAAGGAAACATAAACAAATTCAATAAACAAATTCGTGATGGTACCTGCCCATTAAAACATATTCCAAATGCACAGTGACTTTGAAAAAGTAAGAAACCAAAAAAAATACATCTAAAATTTTTTGAGCATGACAAATTCGTGATGGTACCTGCCCATTGAAACATATTGCAAATGCACAGTGACTTTGAAAAAGTAAGGAAACATAAACAAATTCAATAAACAAATTCGTGATGGTACCTGCCCATTAAAACATATTCCAAATGCACAGTGACTTTGAAAAAGTAAGAAACCAAAAAAAATACATCTAAAATTTTTTGAGCATGACAAATTCGTGATGGTACCTGCCCATTGAAACATATTGCAAATGCACAGTGACTTTGAAAAAGTAAGGAAACATAAACAAATTCGATAAACAAATTCGTGATGGTACCTGCCCATTAAAACATATTCCAAATGCACAGTGACTTTGAAAAAGTAAGGAAACAAAAAAAATTAATCTAAAAAATTTTGAGCATGACAAATTCGTGATGGTACCTGCCCATTGAAACATATTGCAAATGCACAGTGACTTTGAAAAAGTAAGGAAACATAAACAAATTCAATAAACAAATTCGTGATGGTACCTGCCCATTAAAACATATTCCAAATGCACAGTGACTTTGAAAAAGTAAGAAACCAAAAAAAATACATCTAAAATTTTTTGAGCATGACAAATTCGTGATGGTACCTGCCCATTGAAACATATTGCAAATGCACAGTGACTTTGAAAAAGTAAGGAAACATAAACAAATTCGATAAACAAATTCGTGATGGTACCTGCCCATTAAAACATATTCCAAATGCACAGTGACTTTGAAAAAGTAAGGAAACAAAAAAAAATACATCTAAAAAATTTTGAGCATGACAAATTCGTGATGGTACCTGCCCATTGAAACATATTGCAAATGCACAGTGACTTTGAAAAAGTAAGGAAACATAAACAAATTCGATAAACAAATTCGTGATGGTACCTGCCCATTAAAACATATTCCAAATGCACAGTGACTTTGAAAAAGTAAGAAACAAAAAAAAATACATCTAAAATTTTTTGAGCATGACAAATTCGTGATGGTACCTGCCCATTGAAACATATTGCAAATGCACAGTGACTTTGAAAAAGTAAGGAAACATAAACAAATTCGATAAACAAATTCGTGATGGTACCTGCCCATTAAAACATATTCCAAATGCACAGTGACTTTGAAAAAGTAAGGAAACAAAAAAAAATACATCTAAAAAATTTTGAGCATGACAAATTCATGATGGTACCTGCCCATTGAAACATATTGCAAATGCACAGTGACTTTGAAAAAGTAAGGAAACATAAACAAATTCGATAAACAAATTCGTGATGGTACCTGCCCATTAAAACATATTCCAAATGCACAGTGACTTTGAAAAAGTAAGGAAACAAAAAAAAATACATCTAAAAAATTTTGAGCATGACAAATTCGTGATGGTACCTGCCCATTGAAACATATTGCAAATGCACAGTGACTTTGAAAAAGTAAGGAAACATAAACAAATTCGATAAACAAATTCGTGATGGTACCTGCCCATTAAAACATATTCCAAATGCACAGTGACTTTGAAAAAGTAAGAAACAAAAAAAAATACATCTAAAAAATTTTGAGCATGACAAATTCGTGATGGTACCTGCCCATTGAAACATATTGCAAATGCACAGTGACTTTGAAAAAGTAAGGAAACATAAACAAATTCGATAAACAAATTCGTGATGGTACCTGCCCATTAAAACATATTCCAAATGCACAGTGACTTTGAAAAAGTAAGGAAACAAAAAAAAATACATCTAAAAAATTTTGAGCATGACAAATTCGTGATGGTACCTGCCCATTGAAACATATTGCAAATGCACAGTGACTTTGAAAAAGTAAGGAAACATAAACAAATTCGATAAACAAATTCGTGATGGTACCTGCCCATTAAAACATATTCCAAATGCACAGTGACTTTGAAAAAGTAAGAAACAAAAAAAAATACATCTAAAAAATTTTGAGCATGACAAATTCGTGATGGTACCTGCCCATTGAAACATATTGCAAATGCACAGTGACTTTGAAAAAGTAAGGAAACATAAACAAATTCGATAAACAAATTCGTGATGGTACCTGCCCATTAAAACATATTCCAAATGCACAGTGACTTTGAAAAAGTAAGAAACAAAAAAAAATAAATCTAAAATATTTTGAGCATGACAAATTCGTGATGGTACCTGCCCATTAAAACATATTCCAAATGCACAGTGACTTTGAAAAAGTAAGGAAACATAAACAAAAAAACATCCCAAAAAATGTTGGGTAACCAGCTGCATATTTTAGATCACAAGCTTGAATTTTGAGCATGACAAATTCGTGATGGTACCTGCCCATTAAAACATATTGCAAATGGACAGTGACTTTGAAAAAGTAAGGAAACATAAACAAAAAAACATCCCAACATTTTTTTTTGGGGTTACCAGTTGCATATTTTAGATCACCAGGTGCACATTTCAGGTCACCAGGTGCACATTTCAGATCACCAGGTGCACGGAGGAAAATATTTACTTTTGACTTTGACTTTTGACTTCCTATGACATCATATTGCAAATGGAGAAAACATATGCCTTATGCACAAGTAAAACAAAAAGAAATATGTAATACAAGTTGATCAAGGTATAGTTTGAGCAAAGTAAAGTTTGAATTTTGAGCATGACACATTCGTGATGGTACCTGCCCATTAAAACATATTGCAAATGCACAGTGACTTTGAAAAAGTAAGGAAACATAAACAAAAAAACATCCCAAAATTTTTTTTTTGGGTTACCAGTTGCATATTTTAGATCACCAGGTGCACATTTCAGGTCACCAGGTGCACATTTCAGATCACCAGGTGCACGGAGGAAAATATTTACTTTTGACTTTGACTTTTGACTTCCTATGACATCATATTGCAAATGGAGAAAACATATGCCTTATGCACAAGTAAAACAAAAAGAAATATGTAATACAAGTTGACCAAGGTATAGTTTGAGCAAAGTAAAGTTTGAATTTTGAGCATGACAAATTCGTGATGGTACCTGCCCATTAAAACATATTGCAAATGGACAGTGACTTTGAAAAAGTAAGGAAACATAAACAAAAAAACATCCCAAAAATTTTTTTTGGGGTTACCAGTTGCATATTTTAGATCACCAGGTGCACATTTCAGGTCACCAGGTGCACATTTCAGATCACCAGGTGCACGGAGGAAAATATTTACTTTTGACTTTGACTTTTGACTTCCTATGACATCATATTGCAAATGGAGAAAACATATGCCTTATGCACAAGTAAAACAAAAAGAAATATGTAATACAAGTTGACCAAGGTATAGTTTGAGCAAAGTAAAGTTTGAATTTTGAGCATGACAAATTCGTGATGGTACCTGCCCATTAAAACATATTGCAAATGGACAGTGACTTTGAAAAAGTAAGGAAACATAAACAAAAAAACATCCCAAAATTTTTTTTTTGGGTTACCAGTTGCATATTTTAGATCACCAGGTGCACATTTCAGGTCACCAGGTGCACATTTCAGATCACCAGGTGCACGGAGGAAAATATTTACTTTTGACTTTGACTTTTGACTTCCTATGACATCATATTGCAAATGGAGAAAACATATGCCTTATGCACAAGTAAAACAAAAAGAAATATGTAATACAAGTTGACCAAGGTATAGTTTGAGCAAAGTAAAGTTTGAATTTTGAGCATGACAAATTCGTGATGGTATCTGCCCATTAAAACATATTGCAAATGCACAGTGACTTTGAAAAAGTAAGGAAACATAAACAAAAAAAATCAAAAACATTTTGTTGCACATTTTAGATCATCAGTTGCACGGAGGAAAATCGTTACTTTTGACTTTGACTTTTGACTTCCTATGACATCATATTGCCAATGGAGAAAACATATGCCTTATGCACAAGTAAAAAAAAGTATATATATATGATAATAAAGTATGACTAAAGTATGTTGATAAAGTTCTTATACATGTGTAATTGACACAAAAATCGAAAGAATTTTGAAAAAAGGTCCAGAAAGCACTTTTTTAAGGATGTGTGAAGTTTTTTACCAAATTTTGACATTTTTGACTTTTGACTTTTGACTTCCTATGAAATCATATTGCAAATGGACAAAACATATGCCTTATGCGCATGTACTTAAAAAAAATATATATATGATGACAAAAGTATACTCATACAGTTCTTACACATGTGTAATTGACAAAAAACTCGAAAGAATTTCGAAAAAAGGTCCAGAAAGCACTTTTTTAAGGGGTTTTAAGTTTTTTTTTAAAAATGTCATTTTTCAAAATTTGGCTTTTGGATGTTGACTTGGGTGCCATTTGCAATATGAAATGCCCCGGTGGAACGCACACGCCCCCTATTGGAATTTTGAAGTGTTACAATTGGCAATTGCCATATGGCATTTGCAATATACTTTGCATGAATCAACGCCAAATTGGGTGGTATTGACCATCGTGTACATGGTTTGTCCAATGCCAATATACCGCCATTTGTTTTTGTCCAAATCAGGGGGGTATTCCCTTACTATGTCAAGGCAATCGATCCATAACAGACTACTCTATTGAGTTTCGCACTCTTGCTGCCTCCAGTGGCTGGAACGAGCCGGCTTTGCTCGCTCGTCTTCTGGAGGGTCTCCGCGCAGAGGTAAAGGATGAGATTCTCTCCCGGGAGGTTCCTTCCAGCGTGGATTCCTTGATTGAACTCGCTATTCGCATTGAGCGACGGGTTGATCTCCGTCACCGAGCTCGTGGAAAGGAGCTCGCGCTCTCCGTTGCCCCCCTCTCCGCATCACTACCATCTTCCTCTGCCGGCTCGGGAGCTGAGCCTATGCAGCTGGGAGGTATCCGCATCTCGACTAAAGAGAGGGAACGGAGAATCACCAACCGCCTCTGTCTCTATTGCGGTTCTGCTGGTCATTTTGTCACTTCATGTCCAGTAAAAGCCAGAGCTCATCAGTAAGCGGAGGGCTACTGGTGAGCGCTACTACTCCTGTCTCTCCTTCAAGATCCTGCACTACCTTGTCGGTCCATCTACGCTGGACCGGTTCGTCAGCTTCCTGCAGTGCCTTAATAGACTCTGGGGCGGAGGGCTGTTTTATGGACGAGACCTGGGCTCGGGAACATGACATTCCTCTCAGACAGTTAAGGGAGTCCACGGCCTTGTTCGCCCTGGATGGTAGTCCTCTCCCCAGGATTCAGCGTGAGACGCTACCTTTAACCCTCACTGTTTCTGGTAATCATAGCGAAACCATTTCTTTTTTAATTTTTCGTTCACCTTTTACACCTGTTGTTTTGGGCCATCCCTGGCTAGTTTGTCATAATCCTTCCATTAATTGGTCTAGTAATTCTATCCTCTCCTGGAACGTCTCTTGTCATGTGAAATGTTTAATGTCTGCTATCCCTCCTGTTTCCTCTGTCTCTTCTTCACAGGAGGAGCCTGGTGATTTGACAGGGGTGCCGGAGGAATATCACGATCTGCGCACGGTGTTCAGTCGGTCCAGGGCCACCTCTCTTCCTCCACACCGGTCGTATGATTGTAGTATTGATCTCCTTCCGGGAACCACTCCCCCCCGGGGTAGACTATACTCTCTGTCGGCTCCCGAACGTAAGGCTCTCGAGGATTATTTGTCTGTAGCTCTTGACGCCGGTACCATAGTCCCCTCCTCCTCTCCCGCCGGAGCGGGGTTTTTTTTTGTCAAGAAGAAGGACGGGTCTCTGAGCCCCTGCATAGATTATCGAGGGCTGAATGACATAACAGTGAAGAATCGTTATCCGCTTCCTCTTATGTCTTCAGCCTTCGAGATCCTGCAGGGAGCCAGGTTTTTCACTAAGTTGGACCTTCGTAACGCTTACCATCTCGTGCGCATCAGGGAGGGGGACGAGTGGAAGACGGCGTTTAACACTCCGTTAGGGCACTTTGAATACCGGGTTCTTCCTTTCGGCCTCGCTAACGCTCCAGCTGTCTTTCAGGCATTAGTCAATGATGTCCTGAGAGACATGCTGAACATCTTTGTTTTCGTTTACCTTGACGATATCCTGATTTTTTCACCGTCACTCCAGATTCATGTTCAGCACGTTCGACGTGTCCTCCAGCGCCTTTTAGAGAATTGTCTTTTTGTGAAGGCTGAGAAGTGCACTTTTCATGCCTCCTCCGTCACATTTCTCGGTTCTGTTATTTCCGCTGAAGGCATTAAGATGGATCCCGCTAAGGTCCAAGCTGTCATTGATTGGCCCGCCCCTAAGTCACGCATCGAGCTGCAGCGCTTTCTCGGCTTCGCGAACTTCTATCGTCGTTTCATCCGTAATTTCGGTCAGGTGGCAGCTCCTCTCACAGCCCTTACTTCTGTCAAGACGTGCTTTAAGTGGTCCGTTTCCGCCCAGGGAGCTTTTGATCTCCTCAAGAATCGTTTTACATCCGCTCCTATCCTTGTTACACCTGACGTCTCTAGACAGTTCGTTGTCGAGGTTGACGCGTCAGAGGTGGGCGTGGGAGCCATTCTTTCTCAGCGCTCCCTCTCTGACGACAAGGTCCACCCATGCGCGTATTTTTCTCATCGCCTGTCGCTGTCGGAACGTAACTATGATGTGGGAAACCGCGAACTGCTCGCCATCCGGTTAGCCCTAGGCGAATGGCGACAGTGGTTGGAGGGGGCGACCGTTCCTTTTGTCGTTTGGACTGACCATAGGAACCTTGAGTACATCCGTTCTGCCAAACGACTTAATGCGCGTCAGGCGCGTTGGGCGCTGTTTTTCGCTCGTTTCGAGTTCGTGATTTCTTATCGTCCGGGCTCTAAGAACACCAAGCCTGATGCTTTATCTCGTCTCTTCAGTTCTTCAGTAGCCTCCACTGACCCCGAGGGGATTCTCCCTGAGGGGCGTGTTGTCGGGTTGACTGTCTGGGGAATTGAGAGGCAGGTAAAGCAAGCGCTCACTCACACTCCGTCGCCGCGCGCTTGTCCTAGGAACCTTCTTTTCGTTCCCGTTCCTACTCGTCTGGCCGTTCTTCAGTGGGCTCACTCTGCCAAGTTAGCCGGCCACCCTGGCGTTCGGGGTACGCTTGCTTCCATTCGCCAGCGTTTTTGGTGGCCCACCCGGGAGCATGACACGCGTCGTTTCGTGGCTGCTTGTTCGGTCTGCGCGCAGACTAAGTCCGGTAACTCTCCTCCTGCCGGCCGTCTCAGGCCGCTTCCCATTCCCTCTCGACCGTGGTCTCACATCGCCTTAGATTTTGTCACCGGACTGCCTTCGTCAGCGGGGAAGACTGTTATTCTTACGGTTGTCGATAGGTTCTCTAAGGCGGCTCATTTCATTCCCTTTGCTAAGCTTCCTTCTGCTAAAGAGACGGCACAAATCATCATCGAGAATGTTTTCAGAATTCATGGCCTTCCGTCAGACGTCGTTTCGGACAGAGGTCCGCAATTCACGTCTCAATTTTGGAGGGAGTTTTGCCGTTTGATTGGGGCTTCCGTCAGTCTCTCTTCCGGCTTTCACCCCCAGTCTAACGGTCAAGCAGAACGGGCCAATCAGACTATTGGTCGCATCTTACGCAGTCTTTCTTTTCTCAACCCTGCTCCTAGGTCAGAACAGCTCCCCTGGGCAGAATACGCCCACAACTCGCTTCCTTCGTCTGCGACCGGGCTATCTCCTTTTCAGAGTAGCCTCGGGTACCAGCCTCCGCTGTTCTCATCTCAGTTCGCCGAGTCCAGCGTCCCCTCCGCTCAGGCTTTTGTCCAACGTTGCGAGCGCACCTGGAAGAGGGTCAGGTCTGCACTTTGCCGTTATAGGACGCAGACTGTGAGGGCTGCTAATAAGCGTAGAACTAAGAGTCCTAGATATTGTCGCGGTCAGAGAGTTTGGCTCTCCACTCAGAACCTTCCCCTTAAGACGGCTTCTCGCAAGTTGACCCCGCGGTTCATTGGTCCGTTCCGTATTTCTCGGGTCATTAATCCTGTCGCAGTTCGACTTCTTCTTCCGCGATACCTTCGTCGCGTCCACCCGGTCTTCCATGTCTCCTGTATCAAGCCCGTTCTTCGCGCCCCCGCTCGTCTTTCCCCCCCCCCCCCATCCTTGTCGAGGGCGCACCCATCTACAGGGTCCGCAGGATTTTGGACATGCGTCCTCGGGGCCGTGGTCACCAGTACCTCGTAGATTGGGAGGGGTACGGTCCTGAGGAGAGGAGTTGGGTTCCCTCTCGGGACGTGCTGGACCGTGCGCTGATCGAGGATTTCCTCCGTTGCCGCCAGGTTTCCTCCTCGAGTGCGCCAGGAGGCGCTCGGTGAGTGGGGGGGTACTGTCATGTATTGTCATGTTGTGTCTTTCTGTCCTTTCCTTTCACCCTGTCTCCCTCTGCTGGTCGTATTAGGTTACCTTTTCTCCCCCGCTTTCCCCCAGCTGTTCCTTGTCTCCTCTGACTACCTCATCCACCCCTTTTCCCACCTGTTCCCTTTTTCCCTCTGATTAGGTCCCTATATCTCTCTCTGTTTCTGCTCCTGTCTTTGTCGGATTCTTGTTTGTTGTGTTTCATGCCTGAACCAGACTATCGTCATGTTTGCTGTAACCTTGTCCTGTCCTGTCGGAATCTGCCGGTCTATCTGAGCCTACCTATGTTTGGTTATTAAAGAAGCTCTGTTTAAGTTAATTCGCTTTTGGGTCCTCATTCACTCACCGTAACAGGTATAAAAAGCAGCACTAAGGTCTAGGAGCACGAGGACAGATGCAGAGCCTCGGTCTGATGCCATTAAAAGGTAATTTACCACCTTCACAAGTGCAGTCTCAGTGCTATGATGGGGTCTAAAACCAGACTGAAGCAGTTCGTATACATTGTTTGTCTTCAGGAAGGCAGTGAGTTGCTGCGCAACAGCCTTTTCAAAAAAATTTGAGAGGAATGGAAGATGGCAGTAATAAGAGAGGCTTTATTACTGCCACTTTTAGTGAGTTTGGTACACATCCGGTGGATAGAGAGCCGTTTATTATGTTCAACATAGGAGGGCCAAGCACAGGAAGCAGCTCTTTCAGTAGTTTAGTTGGAATAGGGTCCAGTATGCAGCTTGGAGGTTTAGAGGCCATGATTATTTTCATCAATGTGTCAAGAGATATAGTACTAAAACACTTGAGTGTCTCTCTTGATCCTAGGTCCTGGCAGAGTTGTGCAGACTCAGGACAACTGAGCTTTGAAGGAATACGCAGATTTAAAGAGGAGTCCGTAATTTGCTTTCTAATAATCATGATCTTTTCCTCCAAGAAGTTCATGAATTTATTACTGCTGAAGTGAAAGCCATCCTCTCTTGGGGAATGCTGCTTTTTAGTTAGCTTTGCGACAGCATCAAAAAGACATTTCGGATTGTTCTTATTTTCCTCAATTAAGTTGGAAAAATAGGAAGATCGAGCAGCAGTAAGGGCTCTTCGATACTGCACAGTACTGTCTTTCTAAGCTAGTCGGAAGACTTCCATTTTGGTGTGGCGCCATTTCCGTTTCAATTTTCTGGAAGCTTGCTTCAGAGCTCGGGTATTTTCTGTATACCAGGGAGCTAGTTTCTTATGAGAAATGTTTTTAGTTTTTAGAGGTGCAACTGCATCTAGGGTATTGCGCAAGGTTGAATTGAGTTCCTCAGTTAGGTGGTTAACTGATTTTTGTCGTCTGACGTCCTTGGTTAGGCAGAGGGAGTCTGCAAGGGCATCAAGGAATCTTTGTGTTGTCTGTCAATTTACAGCACAACTTTTGATGCTCCTTGGTTGGGGTCTGAGCAGATTATTTATATGATATGTTATACTATATGGTTCCATTGAAAATAACAGTTTTTATGATCACCAGGCCTGGCCCAGTCAACACTGGCCTCCCTGAATCAGTTTTAATGATCACCTGGCCTTGCCCAGTCAACACTGGCCTCCCTGCACTACAGGAGTGGTTCCACTGACAGAGAGAGGGTACAGCTGAGCCAACACAACACACACACACACACACACACACACAACACACACACACATCCACAGAGGCATCCACACAGGCACACTAGTGCGAACAAACTCTCACACAAACGAGAGAGGACACAGGCTTTTGGAACTGTGAAACACTGCTGGTGGGAGAATACTCTTGCAGGTGTGTGTGTGTGTGTGTGTGTGTGTGTGTGTGTGTGTGTGTGTGTGTGTGTGTGTGTGTGTGTGTGTGTGTCACCGACTGCAGGTATTGCGTTGACGCAGCAAATTAGTTGGAGCGAGTGAATAAAGGAAAAAGATATCTCACTCTTCCTATCCCTCTCCCTCGCTCTCTCTAGTTCCCTCCCTACCAATCAGAGACAAGTTATAAATAGTGTGGTATAAAAGCATTTGCAGCCCCTCCCTCTCTGTCATTCCTCTTGCTTCCTCTCCTCTGACGCTCCTCTGTCTCAGTCCCTTTTGCAGTGCTGGTTCTGCTTGCAAGGCGCTGTCCTTTCAGAACTATCTCTGCCTCTCTCTCTCTCTGCCTCTCTCTCTCTGCCTCTCTCTCTCTCTGCCTCTCTCTCTCTCTCTTCCTCTCTCTCTCTCTCTCTCTGCCTCTCTCTCTCTCTGCCTCTCTCTCTGCCTCTCTCTCTGCCTCTCTCTCTGCCTCTCTTTCTCTCATCTGTCAACCACCATTTCTTTCTGTATCCCTTTCCACCTTCTCCCAACCACCATTTGTTTCTCTATCCCTTTCCACCTTTCCACCTTCTCTCATCTCATTCTTCCTCTATCTCTCCATTATCCACCTCTCCATCTCTCCTCTTCCTTCTTGTCACTCTCCCCCAACCTGCCTGCTAGAGCTGGTACAGCCCCCTCTGTCTGCCTCTCTCAATGCATTTTATCCTTATAAGGAGTGAGGGAGAGAGAGCAGAGGCAGAACATACTAACTGTGTACACTCTGTGGGGGTGTGATGTGTGGGAGACCACTGTGGTTCTAAAGGGGGGGGGGGGGGTGATTAACTCCAATTATCTCAAAGCTTCTGAATAAAGCAATAGACAGAAATAGTCACTGAGAGGAGGAGGGATGAAAGGATGGAGGGAGGAATAAAGAGATGTGAACATGAGAGGTATGACGAGTGAAGAGAAAGAGATGCTAGAGGTGGAGAGAGAGATGGCGAGAGATTGCTAGCGGTCAGAAGAGGTAGAAAGAGATACATGAATGGAGAAAGAGCGATGAGCGAGAGAGAGGGGGGTGGAGAGAGAGGGGGGGGGGGGGGGGGGGGGTGGAGAGATAGAGAGCATAGTCTTGCTATTGAGAAAGGCCGCCAAAGGAGGTGGAAACTGAGCTGCACTTCCTAACCTCCTACCAAATGCATGACCATATTAAAGACACGTATTTCCCTCAAATTACACAGACCCACAAGAAATGTGAAAAAAATACCACAGTGTGCCATCACAACAGGAAGATGTGTGACCTGTTGCCACAAGAGAAGGGCAACCAGTGAAGAACAAACACCATTGTAAATACAACCCATATTTATGTTTATTTATTTTCCCTTTTTGTACTTTATCATTACAACACCGTATATAGACAGCATATGTATTATTTTTTAACTTCTGTGAGTGTAATTTTTATTCGTTATATTATATTATTTTGTTCATTATATACTTCACTTGCTTTGACAATGTTAACGTGTGTTTCCCATGCCAAGAAGGCCCCTTAAATTGAAATTGAATTGAGATGTGCAAGAGTGATAGAGAGGCAGGCAGGTGACTGGGCTGTGCTTGTCCATACTTGGGCAGCTTCGTGGGTTCAGACAACGTTACAGAAAGTTACAGAAGAGTTTATTTCTAGAAACCCGGCACGACTGCAAGTCAACCAGTCCGTACTACATAGCTCTTCCTTTGCTGTGAGGGGGGTGAATACTGCCGGCTTAAATTTCTAGCCTTCTATCTAGAAATCTACTGTTTAGTCCGCATTGAACTTTTGTCGTTGCCATGGTAATGGATTCAGATGGTTGGAAGATGGTTGTTGTAACATCAGAGAATATGGTGCTTGTAACATCTGAGAATATGGCTTTAAAATAATTTAATCTAAAATAATGACGTGGGATTTCTAAGCATTGTCTTGTCTGCTAAATGACTTGTCTGCCTACATCCTACACGTTTTATGATCGCCACAGCCCTAGGTTAGAAAATGTGTCATTAGCTTTGATACTCTTATTGGTTGGAGATGATCCAATCGCTGATGACTTTGTTTTGTACAACACCTCTCATTGTGATGTCTACGATGTCAGTCTCAGACTGAAGTACATGGCGAACATAGAACAGTGGAAGAATTCAGCTACTTCCTGAAGTTGCACAATTTCGTTCAGCTAAGGGTGTAAACAACTGACTCATCCAACCTGATTGGCTGAACATCAGGAATTACTGTACCATTAGCCATAAAATGTGTTTTATTATGACAGTAAGCATATTTTTTCAGTTTTATTTTCAGCGCCATTAAAGCTAGACACCCTTACAGCCTGAATGGAGGATGTGTTATGTAGGAGCCGGTCACCGGGGGATACGAGTGTGTAGCCGGTTGCATAGATTCCAGTTGGATGCAGATAAAAAATAACTTAAAATGAATAATAAACCCATCGGCCGGGGTGTTGGGCTGGACCGCATAATGAGTGTTACTTAATGCATGTGAGTTGACTGTGGTTAGAGAAAACAGGTTAACCTCTAAGGGCCGGTTTCCAGGACATATATTACGACTAGGACTACACCTGGACTAGGACTAGACCTGGACTAGGACTAGACCTGGACTAGGACTAGACCTGGATTAGGACTAGACCTGGACTAGGACTAGACCTGGACTAGTACTAGACCTGGACTAGGACTAGACCTGGACTCAAAAAGTATTTTCCATGCTTGAAGTCCAGTGAAAAACTGTGTTTGGGAAGCCAGTCCTAAATGTACTATTTTACTCACAAAATACTTTTGACTTAATTGGCGTTTACATGTTAAACCATAACGGAAAATGCTAAACATGACTCTGAATAATATCCTAGATTGTTCAACTAAAATCGACCAGAACAGACTATATCATTGAGAATCTTCTGGGACTGAACTATAGACTGTGTAAAGTGAAAGCTTTGTATGAAACATCGTCGGTGTGTTAGATGCGGTAGCAAACACAACAACAGAAAGGTCAGTGGGTTATGTTTTCATCTGCAGCTGTCTGTACAGTCTATCCTATATTTACAAGAAACACACTGGTTGGCTGATCTATTAGAACACTCTGGTTGGCTGATCGACTAGAACTCACTGGTTGCCTGATCTATAAGAGCACACTGGTTGGCTGATCTATTAGAACTCATTGGTTGGATCTTCTATTAGAACACACTAGTAGGCTGATCGATTAGAACTCACTGGTTGGCTAATCTATTAGAACTCAGTGGTTGGCTGATCTATCCGAACTCACAGGTTGGCTGATCTTTTAGAACTCACCGGTTGCCTGATCTATTAGAGCACACTGGTTGGATGATCTATTAGAACACACTGGTTGGATGATCTATTAGAACACACTGGTTGGATGATCTATTAGAGCACACTGGTTGGCTGATCTATTAGAGCACACTGGTTTGATGATCTATTAGAGCACACTGGTTGGATGATCTATTAGAACACACTGGTTGGATGATCTATTAGAACACCCTGGTTGGCTGATCTATTAGAGCACACTGGTTGGATGATCTATTAGAACACACTGGTTGGATGATCTAGTAGAACACAATGGTTGGATGATCTATTAGAACACACTGGTTGGATGATCTATTAGAGCACACTGGTTGGATGATCTATTAGAGCACACTGGTTGGCTAATCTATTAGAGCACACTGGTTGGATGATCTATTAGAACACACTGGTTGGATGATCTATTAGAACACACTGGTTGGATGATCTATTAGAACACACTGGTTGGCTGATCTATTAGAGCACACTGCTTGGCTGATCTATTAGAGCACACTGGTTGGATGATCTATTAGAGCACACTGGTTGGATGATCTATTAGAACACACTGGTTGGATGATCTATTAGAACACACTGGTTGGATGATCTATTAGAACACACTGGTTGGATGATCTATTAGAACACACTGGTTGCCTTTATTACGTACTTATTTATCACTGGTCACTACAGTCTACAGTCTAAAGTCTCCAGTCACTGATCCTCAACACTACAGTCTACAGTCTAAAGTCTCCAGTCACTGATCCTCGACACCACAGTCTAAAGTCTAAAGTCTCCAGTCACTGATCCTCAACACTACAGTCCTCAGTCTACAGTCACTGATCCTCAACAATACAGTCTACAGTCACTGATTCTCAACACTACAGTCTACAGTCTAAAGTCTCCAGTCACTGATCCTCAACACTACAGTCCTCAGTCTACAGTCACTGATCCTCAACAATACAGTCTACAGTCACTGATCCTCAACACTACAGTCTACAGTCTAAAGTCTCCAGTCACTGATCCTCAACACTACAGTCCTCAGTCTACAGTCACTGATCCTCAACACTACAGTCTAAAGTCTCCAGTCACTGATCCTCAACACTACAGTCCTCAGTCTACAGTCACTGATCATCAACACTACAGTCTACAGTCTAAAGTCTCCAGTCACTGATCCTCAACACTGCAGTCCTCAGTCTACAGTCACTGATCCTCAACAATACAGTCTACAGTCACTGATCCTCAACACTACAGTCTACAGTCTAAAGTCTACAGTCACTGATCCTCAACAATACAGTCTACAGTCACTGATCCTCAACACTACAGTCTAAAGTCTCCAGTCACTGATCCTCAACACTACAGTCTACAGTCTAAAGTCTCCAGTCACTGATCCTCAACACTACAGTCCTCAGTCTACAGTCACTGATCCTCAACACTACAGTCTACAGTCTAAAGTCTCCAGTCACTGATCCTCAACACTACAGTCCTCAGTCTACAGTCACTGATCCTCAACAATACAGTCTACAGTCTAAAGTCTCCAGTCACTGATCCTCAACACTGCAGTCCTCAGTCTCTGATCCTCAACACTACAGTCTACAGTCTCTGATCCTCAACACTACAGTCTACAGTCTCTGATCCTCAACACTACAGTCTACAGTCTCTGATCCTCAAAACTACAGTCTACAGTCACTGATCCTCAACACTACAGTCCTCAGTCTACAGTCACTGATCCTCAACACTACAGTCCTCAGTCTACATTCACTGATCCTCAACACTACAGTCTACAGTCACTGATCCTCAACACTACAGTCCTCAGTCTACAGTCACTGAACCTCAACACTACAGTCTACAGTAATGAATCCTCAACACCACAGTCTACAGCCTTTGATCCTCAACACTACAGTTCTCAGTCTACAGTCACTGATCCTCAACACTCCAGTCTACAGTCTCTGATCCTCAAGACTACAGTCTACAGTTTCTGATTCTCAACACTACAGTCTACAGTCACTGATCCTCAACACTACAGTCTATAGTTACTGATCCTAAACACAACAGTCCTCAGTCTACAGTCTCTGATCCTCAACACTACAGTCTTCAGTCTACAGTCACGGATCCTCAACACTACAGTCTACAGTCTACAGGCACTGATCCTCAACACTACAGTCCTCAGTCTATAGTCACTGATCCTCAATACTACAGTCCTCAGTCTACAGTCTCTGATCCTCAACACTACAGTCTAAAGTCACTGATCCTCAACACTACAGTCTACAGTCTACAGGCACTGATCCTCAACACTACATTCTACAGTCTCTGATCCTCAACACTACAGTCTACAGTCTACAGTCTTTGATCCCCAACACTACAGTCTACAGTCACTGATCCTCAAAACTACAGTCCTCAGTCTACAGTCTCTGATCCTCAACAGTACAGTCTACAGTCTACCGTCACTGATCCTCAACACTACAGTCCTCAGTCTATAGTCACTGATCCTCAACACTACAGTCCTCAGTCTACAGTCTCTGATCCTCAACACTATAGTTTACAGTCTCTGATCCTCAACACTCCAGTCTACAGTCACTGATCCTCAACAATATAGTCCTCAGTCTACAGTCACTGATCCTCAACACTACAGTCTACAGTCATTGATCCTCAACACTCCAGTCGTCAGTCTATAGTCACTGATCCTCGACACTACAGTCTACAGTCTCTGATCCTCAACACTACAGTCTATAGTCTCTGATCCTCAACCCTACAGTCTACAGTCTATAGTCACTGATCCTCAACACTACAGTCCTCAGTATACAGTCACTGATCCTCAACACTACAGTCTATAGTCACTTATCCTCAACACTCCAGTCTAAAGTCACTGATCCTCAACACTACAGTCTATAGTCACTGATCCTTAACACTACAGTCCTCAGTCTACAGTCACTGAACCTCAACACTACAGTCTACAGTAATGAATCCTCAACACCACAGTCTACAGCCTTTGATCCTCAACACTACAGTTCTCAGTCTACAGTCACTGAACCTCAACACTACAGTCTACAGTCTCTGATCCTCAACACTACAGTCTACAGTCTCTGATCCTCAACACTACAGTCTACAGTCACTGATCCTCAACACTACAGTCCTCAGTCTACAGTCACTGATCCTCAACACTACAGTCCTCAGTCTACAGTCACTGAGCCTCAACACTACAGTCCTCAGTCTATAGTCACTGATCCTCAACACTACAGTCCTCAGTCTACAGTCACGGATCCTCAACACTACAGTCTAAAGTCACTGATCCTCAACACTACAGTCTACAGTCTACAGGCACTGATCCTCAACACTACATTCTACAGTCTCTGATCCTCAACACTACAGTCTACAGTCTACAGTCTTTGATCCCCAACACTACAGTCTACAGTCACTGATCCTCAAAACTACAGTCCTCAGTCTACAGTCTCTGATCCTCAACACTACAGTCTACAGTCTACCGTCACTGATCCTCAACACTACAGTCCTCAGTCTATAGTCACTGATCCTCAACACTACAGTCCTCAGTCTACAGTCTCTGATCCTCAACACTATAGTTTACAGTCTCTGATCCTCAACACTCCAGTCTACAGTCACTGATCCTCAACAATATAGTCCTCAGTCTACAGTCACTGATCCTCAACACTACAGTCTACAGTCATTGATCCTCAACACTCCAGTCGTCAGTCTATAGTCACTGATCCTCGACACTACAGTCTACAGTCTCTGATCCTCAACACTACAGTCTATAGTCTCTGATCCTCAACCCTACAGTCTACAGTCTATAGTCACTGATCCTCAACACTACAGTCCTCAGTATACAGTCACTGATCCTCAACACTACAGTCTATAGTCACTTATCCTCAACACTCCAGTCTAAAGTCACTGATCCTCAACACTACAGTCTATAGTCACTGATCCTTAACACTACAGTCCTCAGTCTACAGTCACTGAACCTCAACACTACAGTCTACAGTAATGAATCCTCAACACCACAGTCTACAGCCTTTGATCCTCAACACTACAGTTCTCAGTCTACAGTCACTGAACCTCAACACTACAGTCTACAGTATCTGATCCTCAACACTACAGTCTACAGTCTCTGATCCTCAACACTACAGTCTACAGTCACTGATCCTCAACACTACAGTCCTCAGTCTACAGTCACTGATCCTCAACACTACAGTCCTCAGTCTACAGTCACTGAGCCTCAACACTACAGTCCTCAGTCTACAGTCTCTGATCCTCAACACTATAGTTTACAGTCTCTGATCCTCAACACTACAGTCTACAGTCTCTGATCCTCAACACTACAGTCTACAGTCTCTGATCCTCAACACTACAGTCTACAGTCACTGATCCTCAACACTACAGTCATCAGTCTACAGTCACTGATCCTCAACACTACAGTCCTCAGTCTACAGTCACGGATCCTCAACACTAAAGTCCTCAGTCTACAGTCTCTGATCCTCAACACTATAGTTTACTGTCTCTGATCCTCAACACTCCAGTCTACAGTCTCTGATCCTCAAGACTACAGTCTACAGTTTCTGATTCTCAACACTACAGTCTACAGTCACTGATCCTCAACACTACAGTCTATAGTTACTGATCCTAAACACAACAGTCCTCAGTCTACAGTCTCTGATCCTCAACACTGCAGTCTACAGTCTCTGATCCTCAAGACTACAGTCTACAGTTTCTGATTCTCAACACTACAGTCTACAGTCTTTGATCCCCAACACTACAGTCTACAGTCACTGATCCTCAAAACTACAGTCCTCAGTCTACAGTCTCTGATCATCAACACTACAGTCTACAGTCTACCGTCACTGATCCTCAACACTACAGTCCTCAGTCTAGTCACTGATCCTCAACACTACAGTCCTCAGTCTACAGTCTCTGATCCTCAACACTATAGTTTACAGTCTCTGATCCTCAACACTCCAGTCTACAGTCACTGATCCTCAACAATATAGTCCTCAGTCTACAGTCACTGATCCTCAACACTACAGTCTACAGTCATTGATCCTCAACACTCCAGTCGTCAGTCTATAGTCACTGATCCTCGACACGACAGTCTACAGTCTCTGATCCTCAACACTACAGTCTATAGTCTCTGATCCTCAACCCTACAGTCTACAGTCTATAGTCACTGATCCTCAACACTACAGTCCTCAGTATACAGTCACTGATCCTCAACACTACAGTCTATAGTCACTTATCCTCAACACTCCAGTCTAAAGTCACTGATCCTCAACACTACAGTCTATAGTCACTGATCCTTAACACTACAGTCCTCAGTCTACAGTCACTGAACCTCAACACTACAGTCTACAGTAATGAATCCTCAACACCACAGTCTACAGCCTTTGATCCTCAACACTACAGTTCTCAGTCTACAGTCCCTGAACCTCAACACTACAGTCTACAGTCTCTGATCCTCAACACTACAGTCTACAGTCTCTGATCCCCAACACTACAGTCTACAGTCACTGATCCTCAACACTACAGTCCTCAGTCTACAGTCACTGATCCTCAACACTACAGTCCTCAGTCTACAGTCACTGAGCCTCAACACTACAGTCCTCAGTCTATAGTCACTGATCCTCAAAACTACAGTCCTCAGTCTACAGTCACGGATCCTCAACACTAAAGTCCTCAGTCTACAGTCTCTGATCCTCAACACTATAGTTTACAGTCTCTGATCCTCAACACTCCAGTCTACAGTCTCTGATCCTCAAGACTACAGTCTACAGTTTCTGATTCTCAACACTACAGTCTACAGTCACTGATCCTCAACACTACAGTCTATAGTTACTGATCCTAAACACAACAGTCCTCAGTCTACAGTCTCTGATCCTCAACACTGCAGTCTACAGTCTCTGATCCTCAAGACTACAGTCTACAGTTTCTGATTCTCAACACTACAGTCTACAGTCTTTGATCCCCAACACTACAGTCTACAGTCACTGATCCTCAAAACTACAGTCCTCAGTCTACAGTCTCTGATCCTCAACACTACAGTCTACAGTCTACCGTCACTGATCCTCAACACTACAGTCCTCAGTCTACAGTCTCTGATCCTCAACACTACAGTCCTCAGTCTACAGTCTCTGATCCTCAACACTATAGTTTACAGTCTCTGATCCTCAACACTCCAGTCTACAGTCACTGATCCTCAACAATATAGTCCTCAGTCTACAGTCACTGATCCTCAACACTACAGTCTACAGTCATTGATCCTCAACACTCCAGTCGTCAGTCTATAGTCACTGATCCTCGACACTACAGTCTACAGTCTCTGATCCTCAACACTACAGTCTATAGTCTCTGATCCTCAACCCTACAGTCTACAGTCTATAGTCACTGATCCTCAACACTACAGTCCTCTGTATACAGTCACTGATCCTCAACACTACAGTCTATAGTCACTTATCCTCAACACTCCAGTCTAAAGTCACTGATCCTCAACACTACAGTCTATAGTCACTGATCCTTAACACTACAGTCCTCAGTCTACAGTCACTGAACCTCAACACTACAGTCTACAGTAATGAATCCTCAACACCACAGTCTACAGCCTTTGATCCTCAACACTACAGTTCTCAGTCTACAGTCACTGAACCTCAACACTACAGTCTACAGTCTCTGATCCTCAACACTACAGTCTACAGTCTCTGATCCTCAACACTACAGTCTACAGTCACTGATCCTCAACACTACAGTCCTCAGTCTACAGTCACTGATCCTCAACACTACAGTCCTCAGTCTACAGTCACTGAGCCTCAACACTACAGTCCTCAGTCTATAGTCACTGATCCTCAACACTACAGTCCTCAGTCTACAGTCACGGATCCTCAACACTAAAGTCCTCAGTCTACAGTCTCTGATCCTCAACACTATAGTTTACAGTCTCTGATCCTCAACACTCCAGTCTACAGTTTCTGATTCTCAACACTACAGTCTACAGTCACTGATCCTCAACACTACAGTCTATAGTTACTGATCCTAAACACAACAGTCCTCAGTCTACAGTCTCTGAAACTCAACACTGCAGTCTACAGTCTCTGATCCTCAAGACTACAGTCTACAGTTTCTGATTCTCAACACTACAGTCTACAGTCTTTGATCCCCAACACTACAGTCTACAGTCACTGATCCTCAAAACTACAGTCCTCAGTCTACAGTCTCTGATCCTCAACACTACAGTCTACAGTCTACCGTCACTGATCCTCAACACTACAGTCCTCAGTCTACAGTCTCTGATCCTCAACACTACAGTCTACAGTCAAGGATCCTCAACACTATAGTCCTCAGTCTACAGTCACGGATCCTCAACACTACAGTCTATAGTCTCGGTTCCTCAACACTTCAGTCTATAGTCTATGATCCTCAACACTACAGTCTACAGTCTCTGATCCTCAAAACTACAGTCTACAGTCTCTGTGCCTCAACACTACAGTCCTCAGTCTACAGTCTCTGATCCTCAACACTACAGTCCTCAGTCTACAGTCTCTGATCCTCAACACTACAGTCCTCAGTCTACAGTATTTTATCCTCAACACTACAGTCTACATTCTCTGATCCTCAACACTACAGTCCTCAGTCTACAGTCTCTGATCCTCAACACTACAGTCGTCAGTCTACAGTCACTGATCATCAACACTACAGTCTACAGTCACTGATCCTCAACACTACAGTCTACAGTCACTGATCCTCAACACTACAGTCTACAGTCACTGATACTCAATGTGCTCAGACCCTCCTGTACTCCCTGTTCACCCATGACTGCATAGCCAGATACATGTCCAACTCAATCATCAAGTTTGCAGAAGACAGTGGTAGGCCTGATTACCAACAACGAGGGCCCAGGCAAAATGGTGCCAGCAAAATAACCTCTCTCTCAAAGCCAACAAAACAAAGGAGCTGATCGTGGAGACATAGCAGAGTGCTACAGGTCGACCGAGAAATAGACTAGAGGTTTACCGATCAATCGGAATATATATGTATATATATTTTTATACCTTTATTTATTTAACCAGGCAAGTCAGTTAAGAACACATTCTTATTTTCAATGACAGCCTAGGAACAGTGGGTTAACTTCCTTGTTCAGGGGTAGAACGACAGATTTTCACCTTGTCAGCTCGGGGGTTCCAATCTTGCAACCTTACAACTAACTAGTCCAACGCTCTAACCATTGCACTCCACTCCTGTTACGCGAACGCGTTGAAAAATCATTATCGGTCGACCTTTAGCGCCCACCCTTATCTTAGTCTATGTCATGAAAAGAGCAGGTGTTCCTAATGTTTAGTTCACCCAGTATATACTCAGTATGTACTGTATTCTAGTCAAGGCCCATCCTGTATAACTACTGCTGTACACACCTTGTCTATACATATACTGTCCATACACACTATCATATATATATATATGTGGGTGGCAGGTAGCCTAGTGGTTAGAGCATTAGACTAGTAACCGAAAAGTTGCAAGATCAAATCCCCGAGCTGACAAGGTACAAATTTGTCGTTCTACCCCTGAAAAAGGCAGTTAACCCACTGTTCATAGGCCTTTATTGAAAATAAGAATTTGTTCTTAACTGACTTGCCTAGTTAATTTAAAAAAAAATATATATATATATATACACAGTATATTTATATTCCGAACTAACACTGCTCGTTTCTTAAATGTTTTGGGGTGTTTGTGTGTATTGTTTTGTGTTGTTAGGTATTACTGCTCTGTTGGAGTTAGGAACATAAGCATTTCGACTATACCCACGTTAAAACCTACAAAAAATGTGTACGCGACCAATCAAAATGTGATTTGATTTGATGTCCAACGCCAAGTCAACGCCAAGACAACCCGCCTCGGTCCCTTTACTCACCACAGTCTCTCAATATCTGTCTCTCTCTCTACCTTCTGACTGATTTGATTTGATTTGATTTGACTGTCACTGTCCATAAAACAACAATATAAATAAATAATAAATAATAAATACATATACATGTATATGTAACAAACAAATATCAATTGAACTTGTCAGAGGGAGTTGTCCCAACATGTTAAATATGTCCCTGCTAGTACAGGTGAACACAGAGATCATCCCCTCACCCAGAAACGAGCACTGCTAGGGGTGATTCTCTGTCACTAACTGTCCCATCTTCTCCTCCTCGTCTCCCCTCTTCTCCTCCTCCGCCCTTCCTCTCCCCTCTTCTCCTCCTCCTCCCTTCCTCTCCCCTCTTCTCCTCCTCCTCCCTTCCTCTCCCCTCTTCTCCTCCTCCTCGCCTCCCCTCTTCTCCTCCTCCTCTCCTCTTCTCCTCCTCCTCACCTCCCCTGTTCTCCTCCTCCTCGGCTACCCTCTTCTCCTCCTCCTCGGCTACCCTCTTCTCCTCCTCCTCACCTCCCC